>NW_015971306.1:0-257070 GCF_000769745.1 Penicillium expansum
ATTATACTAATATATTAAGGATATATATCTATTAACTAGAATTTCCAAATATTTCCCAGTCCTGATTATAATAATAGAGGAGAATTATATATATAAACCAAAACATAGGTAAAAGACAGTCATTTATTTGGGTGATTCAGCCACTTTATGAACGCCAAGACTATGGTTTTATACAATTTCGAGCCCAGGGGGGGGGCCCGACAAGCCCCCCCCTTCGAGCCGGGGTCCGGGTCAAGCTTAAAAAGTTCGACCCCCAGCTCGTTGCGGGTCGGGTTTCGAGCCCGGACCTTAGGCCCAAAGTTGGGCTTTGCGGAAGTCTACTTATATAAATTAAAGCTTTTAAATCAGAGACTATTAAAAATAGTTTTAGAGTAGCTAGTTTAGTACTATTTATACCTAACTAAGTGATTTTAAAGCTTAATATTTAGTTTTAAACCCTAACCCCCTTAGCTAGCCGGGGGAGTAAATTAAGCCAGAATTTCACCCTAAAAACCCCCTTTATAGAGAAAGAACTATATTATTAAGCTTTATTAATTAAAGCTTTACTTTATATAAGATCTTAAAGCCCGCCTAGCCTATTAGATCGTATATTAAACCAGCTTATAAAAGGCTTCTATCTTATAATATAAGGTACTATCTTACTCGCTAAAGAAAATAAGGAATTACACGCCGCTAATAAGAAGCAGAAGTAAAAGCGTATTAGATCCCGGAGGCAGATATATACTAAAGAAGGCCTTTTAGTTCTTAAAGCTTCTTAATTAATTACTAGGCCGGTTGAAGCGGTTAAAGCGCCTCCCTCCCCTCTATGAAGAAGCCCTTCGCCGGCTTTACAGCCACATACGCGGGCCCCGCTAAAATGCAGTAGTTATAGAGAAATAGGACATAAGATTAATAGATGCCTAGCTAGATAGATGATTTTACTATATTTAATTTAATGGAGTTTTGGTTGAGTTGTATATATTTGAAATTAGTAGGTTTGGTTAGGTGGGCCACTCGCTTGTGTGGGCCACTCGCTTGTGAAATACGTTAACAATTTTGATAGGTATATGAGTAAATCTAGGTTAGTGTAACTAGCTAATTCTAAATACCCTTAAATTAATTATACTAATCCGAATCGGAGTAATATAAAGAGGAATGAGCGAGTGAGAGAAATGTAAATTGCTTGAGGGGCTGAGAGTAATATACGTGGCGGAGTTTGGTGATCTGAATTAATAGCAAAAATGCCTTGCCTACAGAGACCAGGGAGGAGGAGGGTAAAAAAGAAAATCAAGAAAATTGTGAGATGGTGGGTTGGGGGGGAGGAAAGGGTACTATATACTACCACGCACGGCGAGGTATAAGAACACATGACGCTAAACTGAAAGCAATGTATCTAAACCTAATGCAGTAATTTGTAGTCCCCCTCCGATATGGTGTAGTGGCTAACATCGCCGTCTCTCACACGGCAGCCGGGGGTTCGATTCCCCCTATCGGAGTTTCTTTTTTTTTCCTTCGCCTATGTGAGATAGCCTGACAACTTTACTTCGCTACCTGTGTTCCATTCCCTCCTGCATTGTGACTGATTCTCCAGAGAACAAAGGTCTGAAGGTGACTGGGAATCGCCTACACTGCAAGTCATATATTATGCTCCTTGTGGCTGAGGTATACATACATACATGTATGTGTACACAAACGCGGCCGTGTGATATCTTTTTAGTCAATCTTTTTAGTTGTCTTTTTAAACGTCTTTTTAAATGTCTTTGTTTAGTATATATTTTGCTGCTCATCTCGGTTGTATAGATAAACGGTAGAAAAAGGTGGAGAGAGGCTTAATTTGTGAAATGGACTTTTCCATGTATAACTTTGGATGGATGGATGGATGGATGGATGGATGGATGGATGGATGGATGGATGGATGGATGGATGGATGGATGGATGTATCCTCGAACCTTGTCTTCACCGCCTTCGATATCACGATAGGAGAGCTGCGATCTAGACCCTTACACATTCCAAAAGATCCATGGATGTGACGCGATGCCTATTTGCATCGAGTGCTCCTATCCGGTATCTCACCTTTACAGTGCCTACAGTCGTGCCGATGACCGATCCCAAGGAAAGGGTGTGCGACTGACACAATGCCCGCGGTGCCAGCGGTTTGCCGACAAATACGTTGAATATGACTTTGTCGTGCTCTTCATTGACTTGGTGCTCATTAAGCCCCAAGTAAGCATTGTACATCTTCTCCAGGAACGCGACCTAGCTAACACATCCCAAAACAGGTTTACCGACATCTCCTCTTCAATCGGCTCGGGCGAGACGACAACCAGTTCGATGTAGGTATACTGTCTCAAACAATTGTGAGCCACTTACTGATACGGCGGCCTTTTAGCGGTCCATTATTCGCCTGGGGGTTCTTCTACTTCTCTTCGACGTCTACCTGACCTGGGCACGCATCGAGAAGGACCCATCCCTCGCAACGACCTTCCTATCACGCGCCCCTATCATTGTCCAATACCTCTTCTTCCTAAGCTTGAATGCAGCCGCAACTCTCGCGCATCACCTCACCGTGCGCCTTTTGGCCTCAATCCTGGTTCCAAAGTCGCGGCGATACAGCGGTCCAGACAGCAGCAGCAATGCCAACACCAATCCTATCACAAAACCTACAGGAGATGCCACTCCCTTCCCCTCCGGCCCCCCAACGCCAACAACGCACACCTCGCCATTTGGAGTGCCAATAAACCCCCACACCCAGAACCCCGTTAATCCCCCCGCAAGCCTACTAAGCCCAACCCCAACCCCCAGCTCATATAGCGAGGTCACCTCCCCAACAGACCTATCCCCGCCACCGCAAGGTCCATTAATGGGACCACCGCCCCGACCTGCGCCGCCCCTGCGCCGGACATCAACAGCCCCGCTGCAGAACATCCAGCCCCTACCCCCTCCAACAGCCGCAAGCCCAGCGGCGATCAGCACCGCCCTGCTAGTCAGCAGCTGCGCAAAGCTGTTCCCTATCCTGCTAGTAATCTGGGGTGCTGATGGCAGCGGAGGCCTCTCCGATGTCCCAGCACACAGCCACGCAGCAGCACAGATCCAGTCGCCGACGCAGGCGGCTACGATGGCGAGCGCGGTGCATCAGAGCCTGTTAGCGACAGCCACGAAAACCTCTTCTCTCCTCTCCGCAAAGGCGGCTATAGCATCTCCGCCATTGGCTTCGGCGCGTTCTTCTTCGTTCCTGGAATCGTGGCTGGCTGGTACAGCTTCTACGCTTCGGGCTTCTACGCCGACAAGTTATTTAACGGGGCTTTTTGACTTGCTTGCTTCGTTGCTTTCTCTTGGTGTCGTTGATACGCATCTCGTACTCCTGAGTAATATTGAGGCCTTGTATATCTTACTTGGTTGTGGATATCTGCGTGCTGTTGCGGTTGCTGTTGCGGGCCAAATCGCCCGGTGGGCGGTGCAGAGGGTGATTCTTGGTGCTGTGGGAGTTGGTTAAAGGAGTGATTCAGATGAATGCCCAGTTAGGTACTTGATACAAATATAAATCAAACCTAGTCTTATAAGTGTGTCCGTTGCTCAAATATATATATCACTACGTCTAGGTATTTTTCGGAGCGGAAATTCATTGGTATAGATCCCATATCGGCATCTACATATATACAAGGTGTAGGTAGCACTAAACTAGCAAAGTGACCAAAAAGGATATGAATACTTTCCATAAAAAAAGAAACCGATCAACTACTAGATCAAAACAAATAAAACGCTGCCAATAAAAGGCCATCTAGGGGAAGAGCGCTATACAAAAACATGAAGCAGCTGTGAACCGACACTGGTTCACAATGCAGGCCAATCCCACAAGCAGCCCGCTACCAAGCTTAAGCACAGGGAAAGAAACGCAGTCTTCATTCCCATCTAACCCACGGCACATCGCAGCGCGGGATGGGATAACTTGACTTCATCTTCTACTACCCCGTAACACAATAGGACGACACAAGATCTTACAACCAACAATCTCCCCAATTGTCAGTTGACAGAATCGACAAAAAAGCAAGAAACCAGGAATAGAAATGCCTCTATTGCGGTACGTGACCAGGTCTGATGTCTGACCGCTTGGGTGCGATAAGGGGGTGCCACTGTGAGAGGAAGACGATTGCTGTATTTACCATGTTAGCATCTGTTATGTAGGACACATATCATAGAGATAGGCTGAGAGAGAGAATAGGCAACAAGAAACATACCCCACATCAAGTAACAGGAGACGAAGGTAAGGATGAGCGTGCTGCGGAAGAGGCTAAGGAAAGCAGAGTCAGTATTCTCAAGAGCCTGCAACTTTTATAGGAAGGAATAGCTGTTGGCTTGACGCTCAGCATGCAAAGAGTGGATCGTGGACTTACGTCTGGTTATCACCCTTCGGGCTTAGGAACCATGCTGCTGTCGAAAAGGCGATGATAATAATCAGGCCAATGACCAAGCTCCAGCTGTTATAATAACCGTTAGCGACTGTAGTTTTGTATCCTTGTCGAGTAGGGTATCGGGAGGTCGAGGCGTGGCGGGATAGATTGAACAATGCGAACACCCGTGACCAGGTTATCATCAACCCATAGCTCAAGGTAGGTACGCATTGTTTATTATATGAATCCGAGAGAGGGGAGGACATACCCGTTTGCCATTTTGTCGGTATTTTGTTATTCTCTTCGTTCGTCGGAGTAAAGCACAACCCAGAGTGGAGATCACTCAATGTGTTATCGAGTATCGGTGAGGGCGAAGAGGGGCGCTTTAGAGTGGAGAACGCAGAGGAGGTTAATCGATCACTTGATGTATGAGTTCTTCGCACCGGTGTTCCTGAGCGTCCGGATCGTTTGACGGCGCGGGTGGATGGACAGGTAATCGATTGTTCGGTGTAGCGTGGCACAATTAGGATCGGGTCGATGGTGTTTTCAGCACGGATTTAAGGCACCAAATATTCGGAGGTCCTTATCGGGAAATATTCAGCTGTCAGGTGGGTTGCGAGCTGAGAAAGGCGACCTGGCGAGTTGGGGCATCTCCGTTGATGTCGGAGCTCCTGGAGCTAGCATGCCTGAGGCAGAATTGGCGGGCGGTGGATCTCGAGGTTAAGGTCCCATATGACATCTATACATGAACATAGGTGGCATCTGCTCTACATTTCTGCTACAATATGGCTTTTATGAGAGTATGGATAGGAGAACCGAATTGAAAGTCCAAAAATCCAGACTGAATGATCTGTTGGGTTGGCTCTGCAGAAGCAAAGCGGCTTAGATACAAAACACAAGGCCATGACTCGGAGTAACAGACAAAATCGAAACCAGGCACAAGGACAACAAAAGAAACATGGCATTCAAAACAACACTTAAGCGCCCTCACGGATCTTGCGGTAGCTAGCCTAAGGAAAACGTGGTTAGATGTGATATACATATTGAACAAGCATCACCGGGAACTTACCTCCTGCTCGACCTGCAGAGCATCTACAGTTGGGGCAAGCTCGCTGAGGATCTCATATGACTTCTTGTGGAACTCGAGTTGAGCGGCGATCAGATCGGCCAAGTTGCGCAGGGGCTCGGGGGTATCAAGGACCTGTTGCAAGGGATATTAGTACCACAGAACAGATTTCGAAGCGTAAAAAAAAATAAACTATAACGTACGTTCTTCATCACGCTCACGGCCTCCTCAGTCTGGCCAACAAACTCATCTTCGGCCTGCTCGATCTCTGCGCGGGCATCCTCGCTCAGGTTATCCAGGTCGCCGTGAGCACCGGCCTTTTTGCTAGCCTTGATGGAGTCAAGCATCAAGCGGGCGTTCTCAACATTCTTGCGCGCCTTAGCAGCGAACATCAAGTTGGTGTTGAGGGTGGTGTTCCAGCCGGCGAGGAAGCGGGACTGGATCTGAGCATCCTGGGCCAGGCGAGCCTCGCCAACCTGCTCCTCTGCCAGAGCATACTTCTCCAATGCAGTTGCAAGCGGGTCCTCACCCTCGGTGCTCTGCGCGAGTGTCTGGGAGCCGGCAAGGGAGGCACGGGCGATCGCGTGGTTGAAGGTCTTAGGTTGGGGCTTTGCGGAAGGCGGGGCTGTCAGGGCAGCTTGTGCCTCGGCGGGCGAGCCTGCCTGGGACAGAAGCTGGACCTTCTCGTTGATAGTGCGACCTAGGTCATTGAAGGATTCGCGGATGTTGGGAGGGTAGTCGTAGGCCTCATTGGAGTATTGGGAGCTGTTCGGGAGAGGTGGCGCCGGTTAGCGCCTGTGGAGAAAGCCATCCGTGGCGCAGAAAGAAACAGGTATTACTCACGTCACCTGCAACAGCTTCTGGTGGACAAGCTTGAGCGCATCAACGCGCTTCTCGAGCTCGATGTATTCATCGGGGAGCTGGGTCTTGTCGTCGGCTTGACCCAGCTGCTCCTTGATCATTTGCTGGGTACGCTGCGCAAAAGGCGTGAAGTTCGCACTGCCCGTCAGAAAACCACAAGGCAAGAAGATGTTAGTAAAGCGACCGATCACAAGCTAACGGGGGCGGAATGGTGTCCGCGGGGATAAGGGGGCTGTGACGGTGGACTCACCTGAAGTTCTTTCCGAATGCCTGCACTCGATCCATGATTGGTGTATTTTGAACTTTTGATTTCGAAAGTAAAAGAAATAGATAACAGCAGGAAATGGATGGGAGTGATGATGGGATATCACCACATGTGCTACGCGGGACGAAGCTTCGACCTTGCACAGCCTCATTTGCGCCACATGTCTTATCAGGCACCCATCAATGTGTTTGTGTCAACTCTTCTACGATTCGACAATAGGACATCCAAATGTATTTCAAACTCATGATCGCTCCTAGGAGCTACCTCCTACGAGTATAGAGTGTTAAGGCTTAAATTTCATACTTAGAAATGATCTGCAAATTGACTAAAAAATACATAAAAACATCCGAAATCCCCATCCGGAACCCAGAACCACAGGAATCAAATTAGAATCATAGAATCGTAAGTATTGCTTCGGAAGAAAAGGAGAAAAGCAGCATAGAAATCAGATCAGGTCAGAGTTGCCATCATAGCACGCATTATGCGAGAGTTCGGTTCTGGAGAAGGTTAGAATCATCGAAGCGATGTAGTAATATGCGACATCATACCTGAGCGCTCCTGCCTCCGGATCTCAGTGACCTCTGCCTGATTGCCTCTATCATCAATGATATCTGTCTCGCGTTGCCGAGTGATCTCAATCCCACCCTGCCTCTCCAGGCGAAGAAGTCTTGTTTCCTCTTCCAGTTCACGAATGTAGTTGCTTACGTCGTGATCGCTCTCCCGTGGACGAACAAGAACCATCGGACCCGTCCGAACAGAATCAGATTCTCGCTCTCCGATGTACTGCACTGCAGACGAGACAGGAGGTCCATGGTTATGGACTGATACAGCTCGGCGCCGGGAGACTCCCCGCACTCGCGGCCTCTCGACAATCTCTTCATATTGGTCCACATGGTGGCGCGACCGTGACCTGTGTCGAGAAGGTGACGCTTCTACAATCAATGCCTGACTGGTGCGGGGAGTAGCATCGACACGTAGAAGTTCTGTCGTCACCCGCTCGCGTGGCCGCTCCCTCAGAGGAGGAGACGGGGACAAGGGAATGTATTCGGCTGTTCGAAGAAGTTAATCAAGGTTACTCTTCCTAATAGGGACTTAGGAAGTTGCATGCGGGTGCGGATGCACTCACTTTCCACGGGCGAAGGCCGCCTGAACTCGCGGCTCAAACTGAGCACTTCGTCGATCTGTTCCTTCGACAATGCCTTCTGGATGACGATCACATCCTCCTACTTAGGTCAGTAGCTGAAAACAGCGCTATTGGAAATCACAACACCTACCTCTTCCTTGAACGGATACCCTAGATCCATGATGGCGTGGATATGAGCAAGGTGACGAGGAACACGAGTTTTCCCTTTGCGCGGGTAAGGCTTTTCCTCATGATGCCTGCGAATAGTACTGCTAGAGCGGCGACGACGATCAACCATATCTCGGTCACGAATATCTCTGAACTCTTCATCACCATAGTAGTCGGGCTCAGCGATCCTGATATCCTCGTAGACTTCTCGCTCGCGATAACGACCCGGAGATGGATGGTGATGAGGCGGAGCAACGACAGGCACACGGGGAGCGCGGGGGCCACGATCTCGGGCTTCAAGATGCTCCATTTTGCGCCGGGGTATGCGGTCGAAGGTGTCCAAGGACGACTGCCGCCTAATAAGTTGGGGACGTCGGAATGAGGGACTGTCATCACGGCGCCGACGCCGGTCAGGCGCCACAAGAGACATTGCAGGGGATGGGTGGTCTAGATGGTCATCCTCATAGAATCTCCCGGGTGCGCGCGCAGGGGGGCCATATCGGTCTTCCTCACGGAGGCGTGCTTCAAAGCGCTCTTCGGCATGGCGGGGTCTTTCGGCCACGGAGGGACCCCGTGAGTATCGATCGTATCGATCGCGAGAGTCCAGGGTCCCTGTTGACGAGCGGTAGTCATCATACCGAGACATTTGGGAGTATCACTGGATTCGATAACAAAAACAAAAGGGTGAACCGTGGATGACGCGAGCGGCTGACTTCCGTGCCGAGGGTGGGGTTTTCGAGGGACCACGGGTGAGAGGGACTGATAGGGAGACTGATAGAAGAAGAGAGAGATGCAACACTGGGAGGCAAAAATGAGGAGAAAAGAATAGAAAACAGAAATTGAGAATCAGCCTTGGGAGAAAATAGATAGTCAAAAAGTACATGAAATAGGTCCAACGTCAGGCAGAAGTCGATCAGTGATGACATTGGGTCGGACGGATGCTGAATGTGGGGGATACTTGAATACCTACCGTAGGTATCTGCACCAATCAAATGTTATACATAGAGAAGTCCATTTCATGAATAAAGCATTTCTCTACCTTCTTCTGCTGTGTGTCTATGAAACCGAAGAAGGCGGGCAAAAAAACATACATTCAAAAAGATAAAGCAAAAAGACTTCAAAGACCGAATATTCTTATCTTTCTACCGGTACTACTGTATGATGCTACTGTATGTTGTGCCTAATGTATGTGCTATGTGTATGTACCATGTAGGTAGGTGCTGGTGCATTGTATACTTCAACCAATCCTAAACCTCCAAATTCGCAATGTTCTCTTCCAAGATTCCCATAGCCCAATGCGCTCGATCTGACTTGACTGTCACAAATCGACGATCTTTAACCTCCTGCAGCACAGCCTCAGTCTGTGGCGCAAACATTAGCATGGATGTTGTAGGCCAAGGATATCCAATCGAAATGCTTACCTCACGCTCTTTTTTCCATTCTCGTTCTCGGTCAGTCTCAAATGACCGTTGATAGGGTGGCCCGCGACCTTGTTTTGCAGCGACTATCCATGATTTCTCACAGCCACCTGCAATAGCATCCGCACTCTTCCACCCAGTCAGGCGAGAGATATCGCGAAGTTTTGAAATCGTCCAAGTTCGCTGTGTGGGATCATTATATTGCACAGCTGCAAAGAACAGCGGCACCGACATGTCCGTCAACGAAGAACCCAAATTTGGACTCAAGCTTCCAGCTTCGAGATTAAAGCGTTGCGGGTAGTAGACACCCGCCAGGATCTTCCCAATAATTTGCGCAAATCCAGCTGTCGTTGGAGCAGAGACCCCAGCTGCCATCATGATCGCTGGTGGCATGGAGGGATGAATCCGATTCAGCAGCAAACGGATGGCATAATAGAAACCCCAGATCACGGCGATGGTGTGGGTACGGTACTGGAGGGCGGGACCGAACGGTGTAGAGATTGGGGGTGCGACATCTGCTGGCAAAGGCTGGAAATCGCGGCCCAGCGCTTGGGAGAATATTTCCACCGCGACCAGGATCTCTTCCCAATCTTGTTCGGCTTCCTTGTAACCCACGTCATGAGCCGGGTCATCCTCGTCTGGGGACAAACGAGGGTCACGTGGTCTATCTTCGAATCCCGAGGGAAGGCGTGCAGGTGGTTGAGGGGGTATCATTCCATACATGGGAGGACTGTCGGCAGAGGCCGGTCCAGGGCTTGAAGAAGGGGATACCCTAGTAGGCTCTGACATGGAGGGGGCCCTGGTATCCCCTCTAGGCTGCATGTTAGGCATGCCAGATGGAGGCCCTGGGGGGCCAGGGGGACCCCCGGGACCGAAGCCGCCAGGTGGTCCAGGTGGTCCAGGTGGTCCGGGTCTTTGACCGGGAGGGCCGCCAGCGAACCGACCCATGAATTTGAACATCTCAGGGCAGGGCCTCCAGTCCACCCCGCCTGCCTTCAGGGTTCTTAATTTTCGCTTGCGATCACGGAAAGCAAAATCCGTGACCCGAGCGAGCAGCAACCACAGATGATCTGCAGAACCGTAGATGGCATCCAAACGGCCAATGCCGGCTCGAGGCGGACATTGACCCCATTGGGAGTAGGGCATTCTGGTTTACTGATAAGCAAATCGTTTGTCTGCTAGTAGCCGTAGATGTAGACTTACAATAGTTTGTTTCCACCGATTAAGCTCTGGAGTGCATCTTGCTTTACATACCACCAGTATAGATCGCATTGAATCCGGAAAATCTCAATGTCTTTGCGGGTAAAATGCTTTTTGGAGGGCATCGTACCCCCCTCATTGATGGATCCAAAATCGTCGTAATTGACTGCTTGCCCCATAATAGCGCCTATGAGGTTTTCATCGACGTTGTCCTCTTTCTCGGAGAAAGGATCGTCCTCAGAGACATCGTCAGGCATCCCCCACCACGAGTCCGACCAGCCTGACTGGCGTCGTTGCTCGTAAGCTCTACGTCGATGGGCCCGTAGCTCTCTGGTGGTCTTGGCAAATTCGATCTCCCGGATCAGATGGGTGGAACCACCTAGGTGGTTATTCCATTTTGAGTGGTCGGCAGATATCACCTCATAGTAGCCCAGTAGAAGAGTTGCAGCCAAGGTGCCGACTTGCTTGCGTCGAAGGGGAAGGCCAACTGCGGAACCAACTCGTTTCAAGGCGTAATGATAGTGCTTCAAAGATACTGTTGTGGGAACTTGCTGTAAATATGCAATGTGTAAGCTGCTGATAGCAAGTATTGCCTGGAGAAGGGCTGGATGCTCCAAAGCTTTGAGGGCAAGTGTATAAACCCATAAACCCTGTTGTGCAGATGGGACAGGCGCCCCCAGAACGATTGAGGAGTCGGTAGGATGTCGTTCAAATATAGACAAGGATGGACCAGTCGAGTGAATGAAGTGAGCAAAGATGCGGGCGGTCTTTGGGTTGTTCAGGGGAGAAGAGCCAAGTGTAGGACGGTATGAGGCGAGCACATTTGGCTCATTCAAGTACGTCGTGAAAGAGCGGAGTTGTCGCTCGTCGCGGTTAGCAGAGGCCATGATGAGACTCAGCTGGTTGAAGCCTTCGGCTTGAGATTGATCTACCATCTCATCGTCCGAGTCTACATCGTAATAATCCTCGCTTTCATCCTCCATATATATCACTTGTGGTTGATGAGGTATTTGACTGGGTATAAACTGCTCATGAGGTCGTAATTGCAGCGGTAATTGCCCTGGCGGTGCCTGATAATGATATATCGTCGGCAGCGGCTGGGTTATCTAAGAGATCGTACTTAGTATACCAACCGCGAAAAACAAAGAGATAACGGCAATGCATACCTGAGGAACCGGGTTCAGCTCGCTCTCCCTGCTTCCCAGCACTGGATTGAGAGCTGGTACCGGAGAGAGATTGAGGGCGTATTCTTCAGCTGTTTGACCGATCGGACTAGCGATCTGGGGTACATTTTGTACAATTGCATGGGGCCTATGTAGAGCGCTCGTCGGGCCCAATTGGCCTGACTGCTGTACTTGTGAGAAGTCAGTTACTTTTGATGGAACCAGCGTGCTATCTGCTTGAGCTATCGACTGAGTGTGCCATATATGGGTTTGTGGCTGCATCTGAGCTGCTGGATAATAGAAGGGAGGGGCATTAGTCGGCTGTATTTGAGTCGAGGAAGGGATTTGAGACGGGAATGAGTGGTATCCCATCGCCATCGGATCAACAGGTCTCGGGGCTAGCATTGGATGCTGAGCAGCGGCTGCCGCTTGTTGGGGAGGGAGTTGAGCGCCATAGTCGTTGTGGATCGGCACCCTCATATGTTGTTGCTCTATCTGCGGATCCTGGCCGTGGCCAGTATTGAATGATCCAAATATGCCTATGGGGTTCTTGAACACGACCCGTTGGGCATATCCCTCGCAGATTCGCTTGGATTTCACGCAGTTGGTGCATATTGGCTTCTCTTCGCCGCACTTGATTCGGCGCTTTCGACAAGCTATAAGGCTTAGTCAACGGGGGAACCCTATCTCCAGCGTTCCGCAACATACTCAAACAGCCGGTCTTAGTTCGTTTCTTGGGGAGTCTGCGGGGGCCTGACCGTGCGGTTGAGGCTTCCGCAGAACCATCAACAGCAAGATCCGCTGGATTATCCAGCTGATCCTTCGGGTCGTCAGCCATAACCTTAACCTTGTAATGACTCAAGATTGCAGAGTGGACATGTGCGAGGACATTGTGGGGCTAAAAGGCACAAATGATCAGATAAGTAAGGAAAGCTGCCGAGGATCGCAGATCACCCGCGATACACTGTTCGTTAAAGGGGGATATGATCACCTACTTATTTGCAAGGTTCCCTCCTAGGTGTACGGTTAGACTGCTAGGGGTCCACGGGCATTGACATTCATAGCTACAAGGGCTTACGGGGCGCTTAGGGGTGTACAGATTACAGCACAGCGTACAACGTTCTCTTTGTGCCCCAAAACAAAGTCACGTTATAGGCTTTTAGCCGAGATTTACCCCGACTCGGTGCCTAAGGCACCACTGTGTATGTAATCGATAGTAAAATTACCGATAACGAAACTTTGAGGTTTTTTTTTCGCAGGTACTGTTTCCTCTACATCAAAGGCATTGGACATTTACAACCAATCCTTCAGAATTAATCATGTTCGCTGTTCCAGGATGGTCCGTTGAGAGCTCTGCTCTGAAGTCACAGACTCAGGCTGCGCAGCCAAAGAACGAGTCCCAGCCGGAGAAGGATGCCTCCAATGCCGATGCTAAGAATAACAAGCGCAAGCGTGCCAATGACCGTGTCACCGCAGGAAACGTGGATGAGATGTACCGCAGGCACATTGAAGGTACCACCAAGGGTGGAAAGCGCGACGCAGAAGCTTCCGTAAAGTCAGAGAAGAAGCAGAAGAAGGAAAAGAAGGAGAAGCAAACACCTGAGACAACCACCACCCAGGAGCCTACAAGCGAAACTGTCACCACCGCCGATGCAGACGCAGATCAAGCCGAGGAGAAAGTACCCAAGAAGAAGCAAAGGAAGAACAAGAAGAACAAGGACAACGCCTCAGAGGACAAGATCGAGACAGATGGTGCTACCACTGCTCCGGCTAAAGAAGCTCCTGCTCCTGCTCCTGCTGCTCCTGCACTCCCACCCACAGCGAACCTGACTCCTCTCCAGCAGGCGATGCGACAGAAGCTGGTCTCCTCTCGGTTCCGCCACCTGAACGAAACCCTCTACACCACCCCCTCCGAGAAAGCACTCGAGATGTTCAGTACCAACCCGGAGTTGTTTGACGAGTACCATGCCGGATTTGCACGACAGGTGAAGGAGTCATGGCCCTCCAACCCGGTCGACGATTACATCAAGACCATCCGCACCCGCGGTGCGATCCCGCTCCCGAGGCGAGGAAAGCCACTTAACCCTGCTAAGGGTTACCCGCTCCCCCGTCGTCCCACTGGAGTATGCACATTCGCCGATCTGGGCTGTGGTGATGCACAGCTCGCACGCTCCTTGACGCCCTCCGCCAAGAAGCTGAACATCAAGCTCAACAGCTACGATCTGGCAGCACCCGATCCGCTGATCACCAAAGCCGATATCTCGAATCTCCCCTTGGAGGATGGGGCGGCGGATGTGGCTATTTTCTGTCTGAGTTTGATGGGAACCAACTGGGTTTCGTTCGTCGAGGAGGCATGGCGTATTTTGCGCAATGACGGCAAGGGCGAGTGCTGGGTCAGTGAGGTCAAGAGTCGATTTGGCAAGGTCCAACGCAAGAAGTCTCAGATCGGTGCGCAGAAGCCCGGCAGCAAGGCAGACAAGAAGAAGCTCAAGAAGAAGGGCGGCGACGATTCCGAGGATGAGGCTGATATCTTTGCCGAGGATGTGCGGCCGTCTGACAATACCGACGAGACAGATATCTCGGCGTTTGTGGAGGTGTTCCAGTCTCGTGGTTTCCTGCTTCGCCGGGAATCCGTGGATAAGTCCAATAAGATGTTCGTGAGAATGGTGTTTGTTAAGCAGGGTGGTGCGCCTACCAAGGGGAAACACGCTTCAGCTCTCAGTGCTCCTGCGCCTGGTAACAAGAAGCGCTTTGTTGACCGCAAGCCTGATTCAGAGTCTGGCCTGTCAGCTGAGCAGGAAGCCAAGGTGTTGAAGCCATGTGTTTATAAGATCCGCTAGGTGTTGCAAAGGATCTGTCTGTGTCATTGTACATAACCAAAATTTATCACGCATGACCACTGGGTTCATGGACCATCTGTAGGTTGCTTACTACATAAACTACGACGTAGTTAGGCCAGCATGTAAGCGTTGGACGGCATCGTCATTATTTTTCTATTGCTCCCGACATAGATACTAGCCTCCAAATCAAGTCCGAGGAGCCTCTTCAAGAGATATCTTCGACACTAATCGTCCTCATTGGTTGCCACCCAGCTGTGTGACAGCGACACCCATCTCCTCATCGTTGTAGATACGGAAACCCTTCTCCTTGGTGACACTGGCCAGCTGGACATTCTTCGAATCAAGCTTCTCCTCCATGACCTGCTTCAGCGTCTTGAGGACCAACGTCTCGGCCTCTGCAAGAGTCAAAGACTTGTGGTATTCATTCTGCAGCTCCGCCTGTGCGCCTTCGCTTCCTGAGCCGATGGCCTTGGCGTCATACCGGTAGAATGTGCCGGATGGTTCAGCGTGGTATCTAGCAAAGAAAATGAGTCAGTATATACATTAGACAAAAGGAAACTGCATATCTTACAGTTGGGGCCCGTCCTCGTCGTAACCAGCGATTAACAGTGCAACGCCAAACGGTCTGCTCATGACACTCTCTTCGTCATCGCCGCTCTCGCCAAATCGCAAAGCCAAATCGCAAATTGCCTGTGTGGTGCTCTCGACTCGCAGGGGCTCGGCGTAGTGGAAGGCGTGATTTTGGCACTCGACGCGGGCGTGCTCAACTAGGTTGCGGGCATCGGCCTGCAGACCGGACATGGCACAGCCGATGTGTTGATCGATTTCGACAATCTTCTCGACGGACGACGCTTCAAGCAGCGTGGATGTGACGCGCTTCTCAACACCGAGGATCACACCCTCGGAGGTTGCTACCTAAATGAGTGTTAGAAAGAACGGTCCCATAATCGCATTATCTTTTGTTTTGCGCTCCGATAACAGTACAAAGATCGCTCGGTGTAGTATCTCGAGGCCTTTCTTGTAATTGTAGAGCAAGGAGGAACTGAGTGGTATGACATACTCCGATGGCGGTGGAGCCTAGTTTGATAGCTTCGAGAGAGTATTCGACCTGGAACAAACGACCTTCGGGGGAGAAGGTGCTGCGGAGGGGACATTGTCAGGCTGCAGGTCCATCTAAGGACGCGGATTAGTCTCGGAGGACGTACTTGATTCCACGGTCTGTCCAGAGCTGTTAGTTGATTCCGCGGTGAGGGGAGACCCTGACGAAGCTTACCATATTCTGATCGTGCAATGAACATATTGGATTAACTGATGGGGTGGGAGAAACCTGTCAAAAAGAGAAGTAATAAAGCAATATAGAGTCACGATGGAGGAGAGAATCAGTTGGAACGGAAGAGGAGGAGAGGTTGGGTGTCTGAGTGAAGCTCGGGAAGGGAAGCTCTCGACGTACGCAAGAGGTGAGGTGCCTGTTGATGCCTTGGTGCCTGAGGCGTTGATCTGCCCAAACCAAAAGTGGAGTTGTTTGGATACTTGCATCTTCTCCCCATATACATTGGTTCTGCTGTTTTTGTTGTTGATTCTTCGATTTCGCGCCTTTCAATCTCCTATGCTGCATGATTTACTCGTTGCCCTCGCGGGATTATGTCTGCCAATGACCGCGCCGCGTATATGAGCGCTCCACGACCCCGCGCCGTCTCTAATCGCGTCGATTCCGAAACTCGCGGACCGTCGCCGCTACAAGTCGAGAACAAGGATCCTTTGCGCCACAGCACCTCGAGTCAGAAGCACAGAACATCCCGGGATCAGAAGAGCATGCCCGATAAGCGCACAGAACGGATGGTGATAACATCACGGGAAAAGGCAGTGCGAAGGAACCCTGTAAACCCTGTTAAGGAATCTATCAGTGCAGCCAACAGAGGCGATTGGGATAAGACTCGGCCTAGGAAGCCTGTTCAACTTGATGAGGCAAACCCCAGTCCCCAAGCTGGGGAGAAGGACCTGGCTGATAGTGAGTGATCCCTACGTCGCAGTTTGTTGTGGAATGCAATAGATTTGCTGACCATGCTTTTTCTTCTTCTTTTACAGCACCATGGAATCCCCAGGCGTCATTGATTCCTCATTCGACCGCTCCTCTCGCATGTCGTGTATCAGTTCCCCCTCTAGCTTCGACGGCCCCACAGGCCCTTCATCCTCGGCCACTTCGAGAGCTCTCACCCGATGCCCAGGAAGCAGCGATCTTGGAGGACCTGTTGTTCGTGTTCATGGGATTTGAAGGTCAATATGTTCACTACGCTAGCTCATACGACCCATCGATCGAGAAAGACCGCCTCACGGGCCCAGCATTCCAGATAGCCCCGGGCCTGGATCCAACCCTTCGTGACCTTATCCAGTCCATGTTGAAAATGGCGACCCACTACAGTGCTATGGAGGCATTTGTGGAAATACAAAGCCGCGCTGAGTGTGGCGCCGTTAGTCACTCGCTGTGCGCATCCATTCGAAAGCTCCTCAAAGATTATCTGATTCTTATCGCGCAGCTGGAAGGCCAGCTGCTGAACAATCCTACATTTACCTTGCACCTTCTTCGTCTCCACACAATGCCCACCAGTCAATGCTTAGCCCAATTATATTCGATGGGCCAGGAACTGTTGCTCAAAAATGGTCTTCTAGACGAAGAACTCGAGGAGTCGATTGACGACTTCGATGAGGATGTTGACAATATACTTGAACAACTCAAAGAAGGGGGGGATTTAGTACCAGGGTCTATGGCCCGCAAGAAAATGTGCAAAGGAGGCAATATTCTCGGACTCCTAACGGAGCGTCTAGCTTCATTCTCAGGAGATCCAATCACAAAGACCTTGCTTCAGGCCTTACTGCGTGACGCCAGTAGGCCTTACATGGCCATGTTGAACGAATGGTTGCACCACGGCGGCATCAGGGATCCCCATGCCGAGTTCTTGGTTAAGGAACAAAAATGGATCAAACGCGAGAAACTCGAGGAGGACTACACGGACGAGTATTGGGAGAAACGATACACGATTCGAGAGCACGAGGTTCCGCCTCAGCTGAAGAGCGTGCAGGATAAAGTTCTGCTGGCTGGAAAGTATCTCAACGTGGTGCGTGAATGTGGTGGTGTCGACGTAAGCAAAGAGGTCAAAGATGTTCCAAAGACGCTCGACGATCCGCGCTTCCTGGACAATGTAAATTCCGCCTACACATATGCCAATGCTTCCTTGTTGAATCTTCTTGTCACGAAAAACTCCCTCACTACACGATTCCGCTCCCTGAAACATTACTTTTTCCTGGACCGTTCCGATTTCTTTTCCTACTTCCTCGAACTTGGTGCTTCCGAGCTACGAAAACCGGCACGTGCCGTCAATGAGGGCAAGCTCCAGTCACTATTGGATATTGTCCTTCGACAGCCTGGCAGTGTTGCAGCACTGGACCCTTTCAAGGAAGATGTTAAGGTGCGAATGAACAAGATCGGCCTCACAAAATGGTTGATGCAAGTTGTGAATGTTTCAGGGGTCAATCAAGACGGCGCAGAAGCGGAGAAGCAACAAGTCTCTGCTGTCCATTCCGCCGATGAGGACAAGGATATTCTTGGGTTCGATGCACTTGAGCTGGACTATTCAGTTCCGTTCCCTCTGTCACTGGTCATTAGCCGCAAAACGGTCCTGCGGTACCAACTTATTTTCCGCCATCTCCTATCGCTGCGCCATCTTGAAACGTTGTTGGTCACGTCCTGGGCAGACCAGAACAAGACCACCAGCTGGCGGCATAAATCGTCTGATCGACGGCTTGAAATATGGAAACGGCGGGCGTGGAATCTGCGCGCGAAGATGTTGGTGTTTGTTCAGCAGCTTTTGTACTTTTGTACGGCTGAGGTCATCGAGCCCAACTGGGTGGGACTGATGGATCGTGTCAACAGCGTTCACGCCGATGCGTCGGAGATGGAGGAAAATGATATGAAGCAGGTCAACCGGACGGTTGATGAGCTGATGCAGGATCATGTGGATTTCTTAGATACATGTTTGAAAGAGTGCATGCTCACACAGGCTAAACTGTTGAAGGTACGTTTCTCTACACTAGCGGTGATATTCATACTAATAACTATATAGATCCATTCGAAACTGGTGACTTGCTGCACCATGTTTGCTTCCTGGACTGCGGCATCACTTTCACGCGCATTGGCTTCAGCCGATCCCGACTTGGCTGGAGGTAAAGTCCCCGGCGCTGATGCCAGAGGATATGATCCAACTCGGATTGGAAAACTCGAGGACACACTGAAAAGATACGAGGACCATTTCTCACGCCACCTCCGAATTTTGATGGACAGGTGAGTAACACCCTTGGGTATTCATATTACTTAGTTATGGGTTCTAACATGACTATAGCTTGAATTACTTCGCTGCAACGGAGAGTGTGGTGCTCCTGAAGCTTGCACACTCCTTGACCTCTATCAGCCGAGAGGAAAGTAAGGAGGATTGAAAACTTGCAATCCCTTGTTCTGTGTCCTTTACACCTTGATATCATTATCAACATAATCAACCTAAACAGAGATGCGGTTGGGTGTTCTGGCTATGGGCACACGAAGCAAAGCGCTTCAGACCTATGATGTTTGCTGCCACCTGAAACTCGGTGAAGCCGAGACATGTGACGTATGACATATCCTGCGGACTTTTGATTGTGGATTGTCGAGCACCGCAGCACCGAGCCAGTCATGAGACCCTCTAAAATGGGGACCAACCATATCAAGCCTCATCTGTGGGGCCGTGGAAATCCGCAAGATCACTGTACCTAGATCCATGAACCGAGTCATACCAGACATCGGGGTTAATGATAATACGAGTAGCATAGCGAAATGAAACCCAGATTTATAATGTGAAGTATATATCTATAGCCCTACCAAATTTCTGAAAAGAACCGGAGCGCGTGAATTCCACGGGATCGCGTCAGCAAGCGGCTTCTCACGTCAGCCCCGGATTTTGCCGTACAAGGCCAAAGGTTATTTTCATATAATCTCAAGGGAAGCTCTCTGATATTTTGTAAACTCCAAAAGAACAATCACTCTACTCTCTACAAACCTCCAACAAAACCCTGTACAGATCGATACAAACACCACAAACATGCCAATAACCACCCTCACCTCCATCCTCCGCATCCCGTTCCCACACCCCAACATACCACAAAACCGCCTAACCTTAGCCCTCAGCGCCACAGCGCTCCTCGTCTCGACCCTTATCCTCCCCGCCGCCTACCGTGATTACAAAATCTTCAAATCCTACGGACCTGGCGGACCACCGCACAACGCGCTAGGATGGATTGTCGTGCGCGCGCTGTTCCAGCCATTCGGGCGCGAGATGTTCAGCACAGACGAGTACGTGAAACGGATTGCGGCAGCTGAGGGACACGGGAAGGGCGATGATGGATTTTTGTTCTTGCCCGAGGAGCAGTTGGGGAGTCGATGTGGGGAAGAAAGACCTGTTGTTGGACCACATGTTGCACCGCAGAGGCAGATGACGCAGTTGCCGGATGAGGCTGTTATGGAGGTATGTTGTGTAACGCATATTCCTTTTTGGTCTTTTTTTGGTTGTTGGGAAGGAGAAGGCGAGGAGTGAAGAGCTATTTGCTGATCTTGTTTTTGTGATAGAAATTCCGCTCTGTATTCAACGCCTTCGGACATCGGAATCATCACCTCGTGAAATTCCAGAGATCGAATTTGGAACGCCATGCTGATGGGCTCTTTGTCGCGGATCATATTCCTGTCTTTGGGATTGCGAAAACTATGCAGCGTGAGATTGCGCATGTTCATTCTGGAGGTGATCACTCGGTTCACGTGGTTCTTGCGCCGGCTGATTGTATGGTTTTCTCTATTCTTTTGCTTGGTGTTCGTGTGTTAACATTGTTTTCTAGGTATCAAAGTTATCGAGGCTGGTTGGGGCCAGCGTCATGCTTTCTCGGGTACACCTGCGATGTCGATTCTTTCGCTTGGTATGAGGCCCGATATCCCGGCAGAATATGTGTTGATCTATGCGCCGCGGACGGAAGCGGAGATTGAGACGGTTATGAAGATTGTTTCGGCCGGTGTCGAGTTTATGACGGGGAGGGAGGATGTGCGGTAGGCGAACGAGTGCTTATTGTACTGACCTCATGCTTGTGGTACTGGTGGTGTCCTAAGGTGGATGCATTCTTCTGGTGTATGTTGTATGCGTTGTGCTTGGTTTCTTCCTGTTCTCTGTTTAGTTTTATATACCCCACTCTTCGATTTGTTGGAATTCATGCTGTTTATGTGAGCATTGCGACGGTGCTTTCACGATTAATGACGTATGGCGGGTCATACATACATTTAAGCAATTGAGACTACCTATCACACCGCGCGTAGAGAAGATGGATACATTCTGTTGTTGATATTGCAGGTATGAAGTAATAGCTCACTTCTCTATATATATGCGCACTCAAGCCCACAGGTGACCTACTATATTTATCGTTTCATCTTTTGCTATTATTTATGTATCCCATTCTATCCCATGGCCCCTTCATTACTTCTCATTTTAGTCTCTTTTCGTATACAGTTTCTCAATGTACATGGTGCAAATTAAAAAACGGGCAAATCTGATATCCTCCACCTCTCCACTTTTGCAAACTAGCATATAATCCTGAAAGGCTTATTTGCTTCTGCATTCGAGGTGCTCAAAACTAATCATTAGTGTAAATGCCCTAGGTTAGATTTATGGATATGAAATTGAGCTACTAACATCTACTAGTGTCAATTTGGGCCAAGGACGTAGTTGGAGTGCCTTTTGTCAGAACCTACTCCCAACAACCTAAATAGTATTGTGAATTGGGAGGAGTGAAGAACTAGTGCTCCATATGTTGTACAACATACACAGATGTGCTAGCAGCTATGGAATACAAATTTGTCATATTGGCATATCCATAAGGTTTAGGCGTAATATATATTTCAATAGTAGGTTTCATGCTGTATATTTCTATACCGAGGAATGTGCTGATCATCATGCAATACTGGGACTAGTATGCAAGCATTTTCTGTCATGTGTTGTGCTAGTATCTGAGGTAGTGCCACTATGACACCCCTACGTAAGTGCATCTATAGCGCGATCTCACGCATATGGCTAGCGGAACTAAGATGGCTAAGTCCGTATTTGGTGGCGCACCAAAATACCAAATATCCACCAAGCAAGTGCAAATACGAATGATGAACCATGTTTCATCTTACTATGTATCATTGTGAAGGATGTGGCTTGGCAGGAGTCTTCAAGCCCAATTTGGAAGCTGAACCAGTGTGTTGGGGCCATGTTGTATGAAGATATGGAGAATGGGGCAGTGGATGGTCGAATACGCTAAGGAAGGGAAAAAGATTTCAAAATTACCCGGTATATCCCCACTAGGATTTCCACCTTCTTTTTTGGGGTCGTAAAATAGGGGAGATTGAAGTACTCCGTACAGGAATGATATTGACGATCTAAGACTTCCCCCAGGTTGAGGCCAAAAAAAAGTTGGGTAGGCGGCCCCCTTACCCGAGGAATGAACCATGGCGCTGGGTGAGCCAACGGCGGAGCCGGGCGGGTAAGCCCTGTCGAAATCCCGACAGTATGGAACTTCGTATATTGTTTGTATTGTAGGTTTTGCTTTTTTGTTTCTTTCTTGCTTTTGCTTTAGACCGAAGAGTTTTTTTTTTGGACTTGTGAACTTAAAACAGTGGTCGGACTACATATTCTTTTGAATTGGACCCGGGGTCTATGAGCGCAACCCTGAATGGAAGTAACTTGGTTGTTTTGACATATCATCGTCATATAATCATCATCGTCTACTAGTTGTCATGTGAAAATTTATACACCAAACTTGGGCATCCGTACAGAGGACCCTGCAACTACAAATGCAAGTATCAGATCCTTACATTTGAGGTGGATTGTTGGTTCGGTTATGGAGTGGGACCCGATCATCTCGGAGAATTGACCCAGGATGAAGAAAAATCAGGAGAACCTTGGCATCAGGTGGGTTGATAATAATTTCCAAGGTGTTTTCTCGGTGGATTCAGACACCGGAGTGGATACTGCCCACATTTTTGTATGTTGTAATGTAATCGCATACTCCGTACCTTCTCCAAGACACGAATATCCACATTCACACGGGATGGATATCTTTCCCGCTGCCTATCACTCGTCTCAGTCAGCAAGTACCGTGCAACCAAGGCAAATAGGATAAGTATCTAGAAAAGGGAGAGGGGCAAAAACGGCAGTGTCGATCCATTGCCTCGGGGGTACTTCTGTCAGACAGTTTTGGGGGCAATCCGGAGACAGGCTAAAAATCCCTGTAGCAAATCTCCATAGTGTCCGCCACTTGGGCTAACAACGTTGGAATCTTGTTACGCAAAACTCTCCAGACAAGCGGTGAGAGCGAGAGCGAAACAAGAGGGGCAAGAATAAAATCCACCATCCAAAATCAAATTCAATAGAATCCCGAGGGAATGGATGCCCCAACGAGGAAGTTGCTGATCGTGTCCGTCGAACCCCACTCAACTTGAGGGGCTGTTGGAGCCATTTTGGTCGTGAGACCAGGACTGAACAAGCCACTTGGCACCCACAGTACTGCACATTGCCCCGGGGACACGGTCTTACTCTGCAGCGTAGGGGAGAGAGTGTGTTTGGAAACCCATCTTTAAGCTGTTTGGTCTAACTCTTAGTTCTTTTTTGGTTTCATTCCTTCAGTTGAATGACAGCGGGAACCGGCGTGATCCCTTGTCATGCCTTGGAATCGGCAATGCAGGGCTCATTTGGCCTGTTCAACGTACGAAGTACATACGCAAGGGTTGGTGTGAATTCCAACCCAACGCCTATTTTTTCCTTCTTTTTCTTCAGTCTGCTGTATCACGGCCAATTCCTCAATTCTCCTTTTCTCTGTATGGTGTCTGATGTCGCACAGCGGCCGCGTTGTGGTTGTTTCAACCTCGTGGCGAAATGCTGCATAATTTGTTTCGGTTGATGGGTGGTTTGCTTTCTTCCCATTCTTCACTGAGACCTTATTACATCATTGTTCGCTGGTGAACTCCTAGAAACATGTGGAATCATGGTGAGCAGCGCGAGTAAGGTGCGATTCAATTTTCCGTAGACTTGCGCTCTAACCGCTGACAACAGTCGCGGAATTACCCACCATGTTTAGCTTTGCGACGATTTCTTGATGAGGGTAGGGAGACCCCGGTCAGATTCAGCGGCGTGGCCGGATTTGTACTCGATCCACACTGTCGGGCGCCCTTGGACCCTCGAGTAAAGTAGGTACTATGCGAGACGGCGAACTGTGCATTAGTTGACGGCACTGCGGCCTAGTTTCAAGGTTCGTTAGCTTGACTTTAAGCAGCGGACCCGAGTCAAATCTATTCTGATACTTACCCATTCTGGTGTCAATCGTCCGGGATTATTCGTGAACCACTCTTCGGCTACTCAACCGACCCGCATTTTTTTTCTTTGGTCGAGCCTTGGTTGACGTACCAGTGTGATCGAGTAGGAACAAGAGCCTCCTGCGAGGAGCGTCTCAGGCCATCTTTAGTAGTCCCGCTAGCAAGGATGTGAGGGACCATTTCGGGGTTGGCCCCAAGGAACCACATGAACGATCCGGAGGGGAGTTGGGAGTCCGCATTGATCGTATTTGATTACCACCCACGCAGGCCCCATCTGTGCTAAATCTTCGACAGTTAAGCACCCCATGTCTTCACAAATCCAGTCCTGCGTCTGGTGTGATCTTTAAACGAGGCGATTCGATTGGGTGGACCGCTTGGCCTTCCCCGTTCGTACATTTTGGTACGTATAATTGGAAGCCCCTCCATACAGCTTTCGCGAGCAGACGCCCATGGGCGAATGATCCTCGCGCGAGCCGCCATCCTCTCCGAGGGTACCGCCGACGTCTTCAAGCGGCACCCGCTCTCTCCCATGAAACTCCTAGCACATCAAATTTCACTCCTTTTTCGGATATCGTGATTTGAAGCAAGATCTTGTACTCGGAGAATTCAACCCCGCCCTGGCCAGACAAATCAGGATATACCAATACCAACTCAGATTTTCCTCTTCGTCCACAACACCACTCGATTCATGGTGACAATGGCGTATGCTAGTTATCCCCGTCGTTCTTTCGGACCAGGGGCAACTAACGTTGATCACCGCCAGGAACCCCGATTCACAAACGACAGAATTAGACCGTGAATATCTCGATACGGTTACAGTTCAGGGCCGTGAGTATCAGAAATATTCGATCGATCATCATACGTACTTTGGACCGGTCGATGAGGTAAGACGTTCAGATTTTCATGGTTGTCTTCTCACTGACAGCCGAGCCAGGAAGAAGCACAACGACTCGAAGACGAGCAACAACTTTTCCAAAGAATTTTCGACAATCGTCTGATCTTCCCACCAATCCGTCGACTGAAAAGAGTTCTGGACTGTGGGCATGGATCCGCATCCTGGGCCGTTGATGTTGCTGAGCAGAATCCTGATTGCGAGGTAAGATTTCCCATTGATTGCGCCCGACAACATCCTAATATTCGGTGGTTCATAGGTCATCGGCGTAGACATTTCCCCCCACATGAGTCCAGACGACATGCCTGACAACTTGTGGCTCCAGGTAAGTCAACCTGTCTCAAATTTCACCACGGGGAACAGTGTGGTTTACACCATAAGAGGGCTGTAACACTGCCTCTTACCCGTGCCTTGTGCTTCATGAGCTTTGTGTGATCCGTCAATCTTGAACAAGTTCCGTTCAGGTGTGTACCATCCTGAAAAACAGTTGCTAACTTGTGCCGAATAGGTCGATGACTTGAACCGCCGTTTCACCTTTCCTGCAAATCATTTCGACCTTGTTCACTCTAGACTCCTTGCGACCGGCATTAACCGATCCCGATGGCCATCCTATCTTCGTGACATAGTCAGGTGCGAATCCCCCAGAGCAGGTTAACCTTGCCGTCACTCCAAGAGGCAGGAGTTCTCCAACCGAAACCCAAGGGCTAACATCGGCGGTCGTCAAGGGTCCTGAAGCCAGGAGGTTGGATCCAAATGGTGGAAATATATTTCAATGTTCAATCTGACAACGGCTCAATCACTGATGCGCATGCCTTGAGGAGGTGGAGCACACAATACCTACGTGCTCTGGAAGACAGGAAAGATCTTCGGGTCGGATCGAAGTTGAGAACTCTCATGACAGAGGCGGGCTTTGTCGAGGTAGATACGAAGATGATTCCTCTTCCTCTGTCTGCGTGGTCGACTGGTCGGTATTTGGCTGCCCAAAAAAGAACGAACGAGGCTGATTGATTCAATGCAGATCAACGGATGCGAGACATCGGCCGACACAGTTGTGCAAACGTGCAGCAACTTCTACGATCACTTGCACTATACCCCTTGACTCAACGCTTGCATATGTCCCCAGATAGTTTCAATGCTTTGGTGGACCAAGCGCAGCGAGAGGCAGCAGACCGCACACTGAAGGCATATTTCCCACTGTAGGTATTGCTCCAATATGAAACTGAGAGACAAGGTCTGACAGAGCAGATATGTGTGCATTGGCAGAAAGCCATAAAGGCATCGATCTAGCCAAATCGGCAGGCGTGATAGCTCGATAGGGGCAATCTCTCGAGGAAGAAAGAAAACAGCTCCCAATTTGAGCCCACTTTCAATGCCTTCCCTCCTGCATTACGCATCCAGCATATTGTACAGCTTTTTGTTGTTTTGCTCTTCGCATCCCATTTGCGTAAACATGTGGCATTAGCGGAAAGATGGTTAGTCGAATGAGGCTTTTTCATTGCACCGGTTCTTTCATTTTGCCGTCTGTAATGCAACGCGGATCCGTATCAATAACCATTGTTGTATGTTTGCTGAAGTCTAGTGAAGACCTTGGGAATCTCGGCATGATTCATCGAAGGGGGACTGCCTGGTCGCATAGAGAACGAGTGGAACGACTCGACGACGATTGAAATCAGAGAATGCTCGTAGTCCACCGTACTCATCACGGTTTCTGCGGAAGACAAACAACAATTCCCACGTGCATCGAATCTTGGCTTTGAAGAGCCTCGTATCCACTCGGGATGGGTTGCCGATGGGTTACTGCCAATCGCGGTGGGAAAGTGAAGGTGTATTGGATGAAACTCGGAGTCGAGGCATTGCTGTCGCTGTCTAGGGTAAGTTGAACTTTTAGTTGACCGCTCCTAGACAAAATGGGAGTGAAACGAAACAGGCGAGGGGTTGAGAGGGACTGAAAGCAGGAGGCTTGGGGGTGCAGATTAAGCTGTTGAGATCGTGCCCAGTGCGCGATACCCGACACCGTTGGTCCCCGATCCGACCTTACCCTTTAGAGAAGGATGTTTTCGACCCCATCACGCTCCCAGAGATGTACCTGACCAGTGAGGTGACAAAAGGCGAAGAACACAACGGAAGATGAAACCGGAGGGGACTTACCGAACTGACGGGAGACCCAGGGAACCACCAACTTTTAGGAACACATGATTTACACCGGTCTCAGGCGGTATATACGCTTTGACTGACCTCAAATGCCAATACCAGCCGGTACCAATGTTCATACCGGGTTGACAACTTGACAGCTTTGCACTGGCACGCCTTTACACCTTCACGAGTTCAGAGCAGACTCCCTCATATCAAGGGTGATCGCCCCGAGCGGCAGTGAGCTCCCCTCCCAGGTTCAATCAACAACTACAACGTCCGTTACACATTAAGAAACATCCAATCTGGTGTCTTACCGGTAGTATCTATGCAATAGGAGCTCTGATATCTAATACACTCTTTACCGTGTTTCCCATACGGATTTGGTACCCAATCACAACCTCTAAATCACCAATAACTGGGTGTTTACACGAGCAGAGATGGATAGCAGGACCTAACTAGCGCTGGAGTCCTGTTGGTTTGTTGATTTCCTTCTTCCTTACGCGGGAAGAGGCCATGTCGCCTCTTAGTGTCTGATAAGAGTTCCTCCGGAATGCCCCTGTGTGAGAGCGACACTAGCTCGACGAGTTGCGGTATCCCGATTGCAAGATCCATAGCAGCTGGAAATGCATAAGCTATACACTTTCCTCTTTGTGGGTGTGTTAGGGAGCGGCCTTGAGGCGAAAATTGGGCACATATTTACCCGAGAGCCGTACCAATCGACTTGTGATTGGTCTCCTCCAGGGGCTCTGAGGTCAAAGCAGCCATGGAGTGGAGAATTCAGACTCGACAGCTTGTGGTTTCAATGAGTAGCAATTAACCCTGGAAGATTGGTGCTTGGAAGGCCTATACTAGTCTATTTATACATGTGGAAATCGCCGAATACTTCCCATGATCAATCTCCAATTTCATTTGTACACCTGTACGGAGTACTTGAGACCAAGGTACCCCTGTTATGTGCTGATGGTAATTGGCCCCCAACTTCAACTATTCTTAGCAATTGTTATATTCGGTATTTCGTACACCGAGGAAATTAGCGCAGAGCTGGCCAAGAGGAAGATGCGCAGGCTTGACCCCGATCTAGATGCGATTGGTGCCTGAAATAGTAGGCATAAAGACCTGCCCAATCGGGGAAAGCGGGGAGAAAAAAAGTTGGCGCGGATTTTCATTTGAGCTCCGGAACAGTTGCCAATTCTTTTTCCTGATCAAGTCACCACCAACAAGATGCCTTCAACACACAATAAGGAAAAGGCCTGGGATACAGATGATATCGATAAGTGGAAGGTAAGTCAAAACACATTCCTACGGTCTTTTTTTCACGCTTGAAAAATCCTTACTGACGGATCCTCGCAACAGATCGAAGAATTCAAACCGGAACACAATGCCGCAGGCAGTTTCGCCGAGGAGTCGTCCTTCATGACACTCTTCCCCAAGTACCGTGAACAATACTTGAAGGAAGCATGGCCGGTGATTACAAGAGCGCTGGAGAAGCAGGGCATCGCCTGCACACTGGATTTGGTTGAGGGTAGCATGACAGTGAAGACGACGCGGAAGACCTACGACCCAGCAGCGATCATCAAATCCCGGGATCTGATCAAGCTGCTTGCAAGAAGCGTACCGGTGACACAAGCGATGAAGATCCTCGAAGACGGCGTGGCATGCGACGTGATCAAGATCCGCAACCAAGTGCGGAACAAAGAGCGATTCGTGAAGCGACGACAGCGTATCCTCGGCCCGAACGGTTCAACCCTCAAAGCGCTTGAGCTGCTCACCAGCACATACATCCTGGTACAGGGTAACACGGTGGCGGTGATGGGTCCGTTCAAGGGACTGAAGGAGGTGCGACGCATTATCGATGACTGCATGGCCAACATCCACCCGATCTACCACATCAAGGAGTTGATGATCAAGCGCGAGCTCGCCAAGGACCCGACGCTGGCGGAAGAGTCCTGGGACCGGTTCCTGCCTAACTTCAAGAAGCGCACGCTGTCCAAGCGCCACGTGCCGTTCAAGGTTACCGACAAGGAGAAGAAAACGTACACGCCATTCCCCCCTGCGCCGGAGAAGAGCAAGGTCGATTTGCAAATCGAGTCTGGAGAGTACTTCTTGTCAAAGGAGGCCAAGGAGCGCGTTCACAAGGAGGAGGTTGTCGAGCGACAGCGCCTCAAGCGGGACGAGAAGATGCGCGAGCGCGAGAAGGATTTCGTTGCGCCCGAGGAGGTGACACCAGCCGATCTCGACGAAAAGAAGAAGAAGAAGGAGAAGAAAGAAAAGAAGGACAAGAAGGAAAAGAGCAAGCGGAAACGCGAGGCCGAGGAGGATGTCGACGCCGACGAGGCTGCCGAGCGCAAAGAGAAGAAGAAAAAGAAGAAGAGCAAGTCCAAGGAAGTTTCTTCCGATGGGGAATGATCTGCTCTTTGATTGTGGTATCGGTATCTTGTATCGGAATTGGCGCTTATGGCAGTGCATAGGTCTGGCGTTTAAATGTCTTGTCTCCTGGTTCTTCGTTGCAACGTTGCAACCGTGTACGCCCCAAGTTGGTGTGTACATTTACAAAAAATATTGTTCAATACCAAGAAATGATCTGTTCTTCTACTCTACGCACACTGTTCTTGAAATTATAGTAAATTTCATTTATCTAATAAATGATAGCCTGTGTTCGGTATATGTCTGCTTTATGTCATTTCACATTGCAGTTGCTGCATGTATATCATAAAAATGTATAAGAATAAATCCCCAAGTCGCAGTGCCTACATACAAACACTAGAAAAAGCCAACCCCTGTGATATGTTCGAAGACAGTAGTTTAGACCGCTGCAGAAGTCTCCCCATCAGAAGATGACGTACTAGCATCCAGCTGACGCAACTTATCCAACAAGAACCTCTCCTGTTCTACCTGGCTCTTCTTTAAATCAACCCCCCAGAACAGAATCAAAAAGCTGACAACACTCAACCCAAACAAGAAGTAAAATGGCGTTGACACATTGCCCGACGGACTCGCATCGATGATTGCACTCGAGACGATGGGACCAATAAAAGAGGAGGTTTTGCCAATGATGCTGAATAGACTGAAGAAGAGGAACTCGTGGCCGCGTGGTGTGACTTCCGAGATCATGATCTGCGAGTAGCTGTACCAGGGGCAGATGAAAAGGCCGTAGAACGCTTGGTAGACCTATAGCATCAATCTAATTAGATATTATTGCTCATATAGCAGAGTGGGATTGACATACCCAGACTTCCCATGCATTGTGGAAGCCGAACTTGTTGGTCCATATACCGATCATGCCCCAGCCATCAAGTAAGATGATTCCAACAGCGATGGCGTTGAACATAGTTTTGGTTCCGAGCTTGAAGCGTTGCTGGATTGTCCAGAATGCGTATATGCCAACCGCCTGAGAGAGACCTGTTAGTTTGGAAGAAAATCACCCAGAGACTCAAAGCTCACCTGTGCAGCAATACCAACGATAAGCAGATATGTCAGTTCCAGCGTATTATAAGCAACGATGCTATTCTGCAAAGTTCCAATAACAGTTACAGTGGTGTTCAGAGAGTCTCCAAGTAAGAAATAACCTATTGCCGGCACCGTTAGCATCCAATGACCAAACGATAGATAGAGTAGAACACAAAATCTTACCAATCAGATAGATCAGACTCTGCTTTAAATGCCAGATCTGCTTCATGGCATGCCACAGCTGCCACATGCCTGCCACAAGAATAGACCGCTTGCCAGGGTCTTGACCCGGACGGCGTTTCTCAAGAACAAACCACGGAATCGAGACAAGCAACCACACACCAGAAACGAATGCGATCAGCACACTCAGCCCCCAGTTGTTATTGCTCTCGCTATCATTGACATGCAACCCGAACATGATTCCCACGATAATCGCCAGAATAAAGATCTCCGCGACAGACTGAACATAGAAAGCAACATTGGCAAGTTTGCTGCGCATCATGGTGTCCGCATAGTCATATTCATCACGAGTAATAATCCCCGCGACATATTCGTCGGCCTTTCCCTTCAATTCGAGGGAATTACGCGCCAACCCCGGGAACGCAGCGGTCCAGAAAGTGAGCGTGGTCTGATAGGCGATTAAACCAACCATATACAGACCAACCGCGACATGCCATTTGTCTGCGGTATGGACGCCTAACCAGCCAAAGCCGATGGCATAGGCAATAATCGACAAGCCGATCAAGATGTTGGGTCGCCAGTAGCCAAAATCGGCGAAACTGCCGATTACCAGGAATACAACGACTTGGATCGCGAAGGATATTCCATTTGAGAGGAGCACGATGCTATTGGCCGTGCGAGGTCTGCCTATGAAGTCGAGTAGTCCATCTTCGGGGGCTGCTTGGGCGAGCAAGTTTTGAAAAGCAGTTGGCGCGAAGTCTAGAACGGGGTCAGCTTCTGCTTCCACTTGCGAATGCAGATCCTGCTGGAGAACGCGGATAGACCCACTGAACAAAGACAAGCCATTATTTCCAATGTAATAGCTGTAGTCGTGGTATTTAGTTTCCGCACAGGGTCAATTCAACGATCCACGCACGCATAATAGGCCCAAATTTCCATCCGGGTGGTGCGGTATCTCTCGTCGAATTGATCTGGTGCAATGGGTTGGTCAATCTTGTTTGGGGGAAGACCATCCTCCTCCACAGTGGAGAGGACATCGTCTTTGTGCTGATCCTGGTCCATGATTGACGAAGAGAAAATATGGAGGGACTAGAAAATGGAGGAGAAAAAAATAAAGCGCCGGAATAGGACGAGTTAAATGAGCAGCAGGTCTAGCCCGCGTGTTAAACCCTCAGATTAAGAGGAACCAGTTGCATTGCAATGAAAGTGCCGATCTAGATAAACTGGATTTAATCAGAATGAACTATATCGAGTCGGGTCTAGTCAGTGCTTGACTGCTTTATCTCGTCCTATCACATCGTCCGAGTTCTCAGCTTCCGAATTTGGTGTGGTTTTCCCAGGTTGGTGGCGTTTGAGAATAGACACCTAATGTCTCAGGCTAATATTAGGGCTCGACACAATACGATTACGAACTGTAGTGAGAAATAGATATTGATCACTTTGCATCTAGCTGGTTGCGAGAATAGCCAATTAATTAATCAATCGTTGTATCAGACATTGTTTGCCGAAGATCAAAGCAGATTGAAACTAGCAGGGATGTGTTTTGGAGATGCTGGCGAACAAGCATTGTGTTAGAGAACATCACCTGCGAGCCTATGTTGTAAGCGCCGCGCTACTTACCTACCTAGGTAGTTAGGTAGGTACTCCTAAGGGATTACATAACATCATTAACTACCTAGGTAACCAATACCGTAGAAGGATATAATATGCGCAAGAGTACAACAGAGGTGACCCTCGGGTTAGATGGCCTAATGGCATGAGTGACGGGACAAACAAAAATAAATCATGCTGCCGTCGCAGTTTTTTTTGGGACTTCTTAATGAAGTCAGCGTTCGCCGCCTACCCGTTTTTCTTTTTTCATCCTCTTCAATGATCAAATCGTTGTCTCCCAAATTTGTCCCCGCTTGTTGGTTGATTGCTTTCATTCTTCTAATTCCTACCATAGAAAGCAAAACACCACGAAGTGAGCCGGAGTCGAGTCCAACAAGAAGTTCAGTATTTACTGCACCCACTTAAAACTCCACTTCATTTCTGATCTAGATCTAGCGAGAAACTCGCACTGTTTGCACAGGGATCATTTGGAAAAATGCTCGAGAAGACACAGCATTTCTGGGGGGTTTCCACCCGCCTATTGTATCGGTACCACAATGTTTTGAAACCTCCCCATTCTTCAAACTTCATCGTTAGCTCCTGTTGATCGGGAAGGACACAATACCTACAGTGAAAGAATGGTGGGGTTAGCCAGAACAGAGGTCATTCTTGACTAAGTGGGCTTCGCATGAAAGCTGCCGATCCTTGCTTAGCAGATTAGCTTTTACATCACCGGGCACCCCAGCAGCCCTCAGCAGGATGACGGGAGCGTCATCGGTCATTGGAAAGGCGTACCCACATCTATAGCTGCCATATATATCCGAGCTTTAGCAAAGGTTGATATTTGTAGGCACTTAATCCATGTGGGGAAAGCAAAAAGTTTGATAGGCGAAATATTAGGAATGGATAAAGGAGATGGATGAAGGAAGCCAGTCCAGCGAACGAAGGAAATAAGGGGATGTGCTCTTTCTCGTCTGGAAATGTGACAAGAGCATAGGGCGTGAATTGAGATAGAAAAGCACGACTCCTTTGGATGCCTGGATGCCTCCAAGCTGAACTTTCCCATCATGACTCGACAAATATCTATGCCAAGTCACTTGCTGTACTTTCAATCGAGCAATCCTGAGTATTCTGATACTACTAGCGCAAAGAGATGATAAGGAATTGACAGGCACTATAATAGCGTGCACTGCGACAATGCAAAGTTCTGTCATGTATCATAGTTACGAGCAGCCCTAAATATACTTTCAGGTACATAGACTATCTAGAATATCAGAGGATTTAGACCTCCTTAGATATTTCTACTAGCACTGAGGATGTCTTCTGCACTGGAGAAGACCCAAAGCTTTACAATATGGCACATGTCAGAATACTATACTCCTAGGCAAGAGCATCAATTTCGAATACTGTAGAAGATAAATACCATGATTTACATCAATTGATGCATACATATATCTAAGGACCTAATACATGTATCCTCTGACACCACACCGCTGCGCTATAACATCCAAATAGTAAGTAAGGCAATCTCAATTAGGGCCTTGAGAAACTAGTAGATCCAGTTGGTTGACTTGTGATATATATGTTGCGAAATTGTCTAGCTGTTCGTGCTTGTGCTTCTCTCTAGAATAAATGCCAAATACGGGCAATAATTTACCATACAAGAATAAATTAAACCACCTGAGCACCTACCATTGGCGATATTTAAACACAGTGCCAACATACTCGAACAAAATCTTCCGACGCCATAATTTAACCCCCAGAAGAATTGACCTTGCTCCGTCCTTATTCACGCTTGGTCCGTCTTTGGACGCAAGGTCAAATTGAAAGTCTCACACTGAGACTTCTAATCCAGCTACTAGGAAGCAAAGAGGAGAGAAGAAGGGATTAATTTCTCTACAAACATATAGAGAGCTATTTATGTAGCTGCTGGATGAAGCATGGCAAACAAGACAACCATCTCCATCTCAACAACTTCCCGTCCGCAACGGCCGTCTTCGGGTAGAAAGCCATGCTTGCTGGAAACTGAGGACTTGCCCCCCCCCCATCCTTTCTAAGATGAGAGATGGTCGGCCTCAGCTTGGAGAATAAAATTCAGTTCGCCACCGATGATCTTCTCGTGTCCAACGTAGTTGAACACAATGAGGTAGTTCTGTTTGATTTAATCGCATTCAATAACAATCGGATGCGGTTGCTAAGTTTCTAATTTGGTCGCTTCTCTGTATTCTTTAGAACGTGAGTTACGTGGTCGATCTCCAAATCTTCTATCAACTTCACCTCATTTAGGCGGTCGTCAAGATAGGGGATGAGGAGGAGGAGGAGGAGGAGGAGGCAGCGACATCATAGTATCTTTTTGAGAATGTTAGCCATGGTAGGTTCTGTTTTGATAATTGGTGCTGGTCGACCTGTGCCGCTTATAGCGCGGATATAACTTTTTGTCTGCTCCGTTTGTTAGGAGCAGCAGTTATCTTGACTGAGGCTTTACTAGCCGGAATCCATGGCAATGGTAATATGACTTAGACAGATTAAGAAGAGGAGTAAACGAACTTGATAAAAATGGGTTATTTACCTCTATTCAGTCGCACCTTCCTCATGGTGCTCTTAGGCACTTTCCTATTTCTATTGAAGTTGCCCTATTGTCTGAGTTTAGGGTTAATATATACTACTTCTTAACACCAGCGTAAATGTCTAACCCTTAGAATTAATCTTATGGATAACCTCAGAAGGTGATATTCTCGTGTACGGATAAGAGGGTATAGTTATGTTATAACTATAATATAAATATTTACATAAAAACGGTATAAAAATGACTTTTGAATTGCCTGCTTGAAGGGAGAATACTTCTGAATTTTCATCCACTGTTCACATGAGAGATAAATGAGAACAACGTGGCGATTGGTACGATGCGCAACTGTAGAGTGAAGTAAGGCATCCGAGGAATTCCGTTGGGCATCCGAGGGCTTTGGGGTTTGATTATCGGCCGAAACTAGAAGGGTTTCGGCCGTGGCTGTGGAAGTGCCGACGAACAGCCCTCGAAATCCCTCGCCTCACATAGGCCCGGGCCATTAAGAAGCTCATTAAGATAATGCTGACAGCCGGCGTTAAGATCGATTGAGTTGGGTTTAATTTTTAAGGTTGAAATCTGTCAATGCCCATGACGTCATTGCACGGTGTTCCGGGAATCTGCCAATTTGTCCCACGATGAAATCTTGTGAAGATAATGAACATGCATAAAACGGATTTTAGGGGATAACTAAAATTTACATGAGCTTGGACGCAGGCCCTGTGTTAATTCCGTTTAAGGTTGAGAATATTGCACGGGAATAAAGTCCGGGGTTAAAGCAGAATCGCCACACGCTGACTATCGGCTTTAAACTACATAGTAACCTTCGAATGGCAAATCGTAGACGCTTGTATATTTAAGGAGGAACATCCCACCAGCCTACCTAAATAAACAATTCTACTGATCTTTCAATTACAACCGCATAAGCTGCTTTCGTATACAAGCCTCTCTCAAAATGTCGCAAAAACAAGACCAAGTTATCCTGATCACTGGTGCCTCTGGCTTCATTGCCACTCATATCGTGGAGGACTTTCTTCGTGCGGGCTATCAAGTTCGCGGAACCGTCCGCTCATCCGCCACGGCTGAGCTGGTGCGCCAAAGCTTCTCTCAATTTGCATCTCAATTGAGCTTCGCAATCGTGGAAGATATGGGCAAGCCCGGAGCATTCGATGAGGCAGTTAAAGGTGTTCATGGTGTGATTCATACCGCGACGCCATTCCAAATATTCAATATCGAGGATAATGAGCGCGATCTGCTCCGTCAAGCCATTGACGGAACCACCAACGTCCTCAACTCCGTGCTCAAGCATGCCCCCGAAGTCAAACGCGTTGTCATCACTTCTTCTATCGCTGCCATGATGGACTATAGCAAGGGCACATGGCCCGGCCATGTTTACTCTGAAGCTGATTGGAATATGACACCGTATGAAGTCGCCGCCGCTAAGGGTGCTCCGGGTGGTCTGGGATACTCTACTGCAAAGGCTTTGGCTGAACGTGCTGCCTGGGATTTCGTCAAGACCAACAAGCCCAATTTCGACCTTGCAACAATCATGCCTCCTATGGTGTATGGCCCTAATATCAATGCCACTGCCAGCTTGACCAAGCTGAATACCTCCTCTTCTGATATTCTCCGCCTGATTTCACCTCGAAGCAAATCTTCGGATGATGTCCCGCAAAATATGTTCTGGTCCTTCGTGGATGTTCGTGACGTTTCAAAGGCCCACCTTCGTGCCTTTGAGGTTCCTGAGGCCGGCGGCGAACGCTTCTTCATTTGCACTGGTAACTTTACCTATCAGCAGTTTGTTGACGCTTTGCGGGAGAAGATCCCTGAGATCAGAGACCGCGTGCCTGTTGGAAAACCGGGCACTGGAGTTGTCCCGTCGACTGTGTATACCGTTGACACTTCCAAGTCACAGAAGATCCTGGGTATCAAGTACCATGCACTTGAGGATACTGTTGTTGATGCTGCACGTTCTCTTTTGAAATTGGAGGGAAAATCTACCTAGATAATCTAATGTGACCTTGCTCCCCAGCAGGTGTTTGATCTTCCTCTCTCTCCTAGCTAGCTAGCTCAATGCAACCAAGGATTTTCTTTCCCTACTTTCATGTATAAATACATTACGTTAAACTTGTATTGACTTGTTAAGTCAATTACTGATGACTCTTGCCCCTTCATATCTCAAATTGGAAAGGAGTTATCGGGAATCACCCAACCCCGATCTCCACTGACTGTACATAATTGGAAATAGTAGGACTAGTGTGCTTTACTTAATTTGCTTGTTACATTGGTCTTTACCTATGTTTGTCTAGCAGTATACAATATTCCTTGCGTAGTCAAGTATTAGTTTAAAGACACGGCTCAATGGAAATCAAATGAACGAGGCAAAAGGGCTTGCTGAAAGTCAATTCTGAGAAATTTCCCTATATAGGTAGGCAGGAGGTAGAGTATCAAATCAAGACCGGCCTTTTTGATCAATCCCAAAGACTCCGATATATTTGGTAATTGAGAAACAGCGAGTGGACGCCATTACTAATATTAGCCGAGATGTGCGTGAGACTAACGAATGGCACTGAATTTGACAAATCTCATATAAATAGATGGCCGGCCGCTCTCCGTAAGCTGCATTTGTTGCTTTTGGGATCAGGATGGATGGGAGGCTTGCTAATTGAACTTGCTTGCAGGTGGCGAGAACAAACAAAAGCATGGAAGGGTAGAAACCTGTAGTAGCTTCCACTCTTTGTTCCCACAAAGAGCAAATGATTCGTACTCAGATATAAAAACTTCTTCCTTTTCTCGCTCGGCGTGACAATAGTTTAGGTGCATTCTTATCACTCTGGGTGGTGGATCTCGGGAGTGAAGCAAAGGGGGTTGTCGAGAGAAACACACAAATAATGGGCACGTCGAAGCGAATAATTGCAATACAAAGACTATGTACGGAGTACTCAGACTTAACGATGGTGCAAAAAAGTCTCAAATTGTTACTTTTGAAAAACGTACGAGGAAACCATGTAATGACTTATATAAGTGTAATTTTATAATTTTAACAGTGGTAAAAGTAGTAAACAAAAGTGAGTAAAAATATTACATAAAAACAGCCGATCACCGGCCATCAAAACGATAGACTAATGAGTGAGTATCATCCAACCAATCACTCCAAATCGCCCAGGGAAAATGACATGCTTAGAAAGTGAAAGCAAGAGCGAGAGCAGCAATGAGGGCACCGGCAGCAGAGCCGGCGACACGGGTAGCAGAGCTGGAGGGGACGCTGGAGGAGGTGGAGGCAGAGTCAGAGGAAGAAGAGCCGGAGCTGGAGCCGGAGCCGGAACCAGAGGTGGAGGATCCAGAGCCGTTGCTGCTACCAGTGGCGGTAGCGGATGAACCAGAAGCAGTGCTAGAGGCGAATCCGGAAGCAGAGGCGGAGACAGAGGCGCTCTTGGACTTGGGCTTGGTGGAGGGGCGGACACCGGGGGTCACGTATGCGGAGTAAGCACCGACGGGGGAGGATCCAGAGCCGGAGCCGGAGACACCAGAGCCGGAGCTGGAGCCAGAGCCGGAGGAACCAGAGCCAGAGCCAGAGCTAGAGCCGGAACCAGAGGCACCAGAGCCGGAGGAGGCGGAGCCAGTAGCGGAGGCAGAAGAGCCGGAGATGACACCGGACTTCTCGCCGAGGCTGGCGGTCGAGGTACCAGAAGCGATAGCAGAGCTGGAAGATGTGGAGGCCTTGCAGCTCAGGTCGTACAGAGGAGTAGTGTCAGTGGAGGAACCAGTGACACCGAAGCTGGGGGAGGTAGTGCCAGCATCCTCGAGAATGTACCACCAGGTGTTGGTGACACCCAAGAGAGGGCAGGCGACCTCATCCCAGTACTGCTTGGCGTTGGCGACGTTGGCGACAGCGAGGTTCTCGGTGGCGCCGGTAGTGGGCCAACCAGTCTCGGTGATCCAGACCTCCTTACCGCCGGCGATAGCCTTAGTCTTCTCAACGCCCTTGTTGAAGAGGGCCTTGGCGTCATCGATGGAGTTAGGGTCGGTGTTCTCGTAGTAGGGGTATCCATCGAAACCGAGCCAGTCGACGGCCTCGACGACGGCGGAGTTGGAGCCGTTGGTCCACGAGTTCCAGGTGTCGACGTGGCCGATGGAGGCACCGCTCAGGGAGGTACCGGAGATGGCGGAGCGGACCTGGGTGATGTAGTCGACAAGGTCGGCGGGATTGACACCGACACCGGCGTTGGACTGAACACCGGTGACGGAGTTACGGTAAAGATCCTCACTGCCGACGGAGATACCGACGACAAGGTCTGTGAAGGCACTGCCGTAGGTGGAGATGGCGGTTGTGAGGGCGGCAATCTCGTTGGCCATGTCACCACCGGAAGCCCAAAGACCAAGGAGAAGAGTGGTCTTCTCCTTGATAGCGGCGGGGATGGCCTCAATGGGGCCGTTGGTTGTGCCACCCTGGATCATGGTGTACAGACGGGCGCTGGTGAAGGCATTGTCGGTTCCAACGAGGTTCTTAGCAGTTGCGAACTCGGTCTCGAAGTCGGATTGGGTCTTGACGGTGCCGTCAACCTTGAGAGCACCGTAGTTGAAACCCTGAGAGACGGCCTCGGAGGTAGCGACGGCCATCGCGAGGGCAAGGAATTGAGCGGAACGCATTGTGAAAGTGTTTTAACGAGTGTTGATAGAATAAGTTGAAAAAGACCTGGAATAAAAGAGTGTAGCCAGGGAAATTGTGAAAAGAAAAGATGAGAATAAAAGTGAAAGAAGAAGTGGAAGTAGAAAATGCAAACGGAAGAGAAGTAACCCTCTAAAGTCCTCTAAAGAACAAACGCAAGGTTGGGCTCTAGACATGAAAATTCAGTCTAGATTCCGCCACCGTGTAGTTCTGTGGATTCGGTGGGTCGGAACACGTTTGCCTGTCCACTTTAACCCTGATTTAAACCCTCCGATTGGCTGAGCCGAAAGTTGATTTATTCCAAAAATATGCATGAGAAGTGGGTCCTGGTGAATCCATAGAGCCCGAGGCTGCGTTCGATGATTTTGCCCGATCTCCCCGGATACTTCCATCCGGCTTTGGAAGCGAAGCGTTTCCCCGACCATTCACATTTTTAACCTGAACAAAATTCGCACCATTTCATTTGTTGCATTTGGTATGTGTACAATATAGTGGGTCGCCGACACATTGGAGTACTCCGTGGGGATGCCCAGAGGAATATGTCAGACACCCTGGTGGAGATTTGGTGTCATCGCATGATTGGGCTCATTTCCAGGGTTCCATCAGGGGTTTACTAATCTCCCCTGTACACATGTCTATTATTAACCAACCCCTTTTAAGCTCAGCCCTTAATGGATTGATGATCGGCCGTTAGGGGGCATCGTGATGTCGTAGTCTGCTGTGTATGTTGTACTCCGCGCCTTTGTCGAGTCTAGATGTCAAACAATGGCTTTTAATATTCGGTTCTTTTCTGTATCCCATCCCGGCCTCATTACGGAATATCATTCAAGCACATGCAGATGACTCCTTACTCTTTTTGTATATTCTAATTTCATCCAATCACAGTGATCGAAATATATCGTAGTCCGGACTATCCTTGGCCAAGTCGACATTGACTGATCATAGCAGGTCTTAAGATGAACAAACGAGTTTGGTAGTTCACACATACTTTTTGAGGTCGGCGTAGCTTAATGTTTTACCCGGCAATCTTGGCCTTGTCGATCTCGTCGAAGCTTGAGTGCAATGGTAGTACGGAGTACTCCGTATTTTAATATATAACAATGGTGGAGGGCTACTAATTAGTAGGAATAAAGTTTGTAGTAAATATTTATTATTATTTTTTTTTCGATTATTTTCGCAAAATTACATGATTTGGAGGCGTTGTCCACGGGTGAAGGATCCATTTTGTACATAGTACATATATTGTAGGAACTAGTGCCAATGGTGATGCTCAAGATTGAAAAATGGCCATGATCATTCCAAGTGGACGCGTTCGATTTTCATGTTCTCTGGTTCGTCTCTCTCTAGGATATGGGTTTCATTTACTCCGTACTTCGTATCATCTTCTGAAATGGATGGATTATATTTTTGAATAAAGGGGCCTCAATGTCCGTGTTTACCCAACACTAGCCCTTTAGGCTTTCCCCTTACTATCACTCCCGAGGTGTCTCGCATTAAGTAAGTGAATGGGAGTCCAACACCAATCTATAGCTTACAAGAATAGTCGGCCGGCCTTGTGATGTCTTTTTAGCTGATCTGTTCAAATGTCTTATTAGATGTGTTTGAAGGCGGTACAAAAAGCATACTTTGTGCAAGCGACTTTTCTATGTATAACCAGGGACTCCCGAGGTGTCTCGCATTCAATAAAGTGAATGGGAGTCCAACACCAATTTATAGCTTATTAACACTTTCAATAATATCCAAATAGGCTCTGTGTAATCTTTACTATGCTATATTTAGTAATATGTCAGCTATCTACGATAACCAACTGGAGGTGGGGTAATTGTCCACGGAACATCGAAATGTTGTCCCAAAAGGTTTCTTTTCTCTACGTTAATCTGAAAGTATGACAATCGCAAAGGAAAAGGTTCAAGAAATCTTGAACAAAGCTGCCCTTCGTTATCGAGGCCCAGGAGGTGCCATCGCCGTCGTCCAAGATGGCGAGATCATCGGCCAACGCGTCTGGGGATTCGCCGACCTAGACCAACGAATCCCCATGACATCCCAAACGCAACTACCCATCTGTTCAATTACTAAACAGTTTGTGTGTGCACTATTGATCGACCTGGAGCGCAACCCAACCCCAACATTAGCCGAAAAGGGCGATGTCCGGAAACAGCTATCAGATCATCTCATGGAAATGCTAAGCCCGGAACTCACTCGCAACGGTGAACTGACACTTGATCGGCTATGCGACATGCAATCCGGTATGCGTGACTACTGGGCTATGACTACACTGTGGGGATCCAAACCCGACGACGAGTTCCTGATAGCCAGAGACTGCGGGCCGGTGCTTGCCCGGACCAAGTCATTCCACTTCCAGCCGGGAACGGAATATTCCTACTGCAATGTCAACTTCCACGTACTTGCGCGAGTGATTGAGCGAGCTACTGGGGAGTCTCTTGGCAAATTGCTCGAAGAGAGGATACTCCGACCGGCTGGTATGAGCACGGCATTCCTTTGTCCTAACACCGCGCACCACCCACCGCCGTGTGTTGGGTATGAGGGCACCGAGCAGCTTGGTTTCACAGCGGCTGTTAACAAAATGGAATGGTCTGGCGATGCTGGATTAGTCGCTTCGCTTACTGATATGATCGCGTACGAGAAATATCTCGATCGCTGTTACGCTGATCCGCAAAGCTGGTACCATACCGCTATTGTTGCTCCGAAGTTCAAAGACGGTACTCCTGCAAAGTACCGTTATGGGCTTGGTCACACTGACATTGAAGGTGTGAACACGATCGGACATGGTGGAGCGTTGCGAGGGTATCGACTGCATCGGCGACACGCACCACGCGAGCGGTTGTCCGTCGTCGTTCTGTTTAACAGTGACGCTGACGCATCCGGCCCCAACATCGATATCTTCCGAGACCTCTTGGAGCTACCCAAGCCTGTGACAGAGCCTGTTCAAGCTGCCGCGGAATGGGTTGGCGCGTTTCTTGATCAGGATACTCAGCTGTCGATTGTCATTACCAAGGGCGCACGGGATGGAGAGGTGGCCATTACCTATGACGGCTCCGCCGATACTATCAAGCTTAGCACACCAAATCATGGGAAGTCTGGTATGGCGGTCGCGACGATTGATGGAGATTCCTTGAGTATTCATCGCATTGGAGATAACCGGATACTCAGTGCTCGGCGTATTGTCCCGAAAGAATCAATTTTCAAAGATAATTCATTCCAGGGTGTCTACCACTGCGCTGAGATTGAATCTACCTTCCATTGCATTGGCGAGGATGGCATGCTATACGGTGCGTTTGATGGATATCTGGGTCAAGGAAATGCAACCGCCATGAAATATCTGGGAGATGACGTCTGGGTTTTGACTTGTCCACGTGGTTTGGATGCACCAGCTCCGGGAGACTGGACCATTGTCTTTTCTCGGGATGAGCATGATGTAATCCAAGGGTTTACGATTGGTTGCTGGTTGGCTAGGAAGCTTGTCTTTGTGAAGAAAGCCTGAGGCTTATTATATCCCATTATATCCCACGTGGAAATGCCAAATATAGTCAATTGTATTCAATACAAAGAGAAATCATACATAAATTCTTGAGTTGTTGATAGAATATCCAATTATCTAATCTATTAAGGGGCTATCTTATGTTTCAAAGTCTTTTAGGGGGTATGGGACCAAGCTAAGGACTGCCTTCGGTTTGTCATCTCGCGTGGCCATACCGCGGAAATTTGCGTTCTTCTATCAGGGGAATAGCTGGGAAGCCGATGGATATCTTCTTTGCCTCCACGCGAATGTTGTATTCTTGTAACCTGGCTAGCAGCTGGTGTATGTTCTCCCAATCTGCACGAGGCAAGTAGTTGGATTTACACGCCATTGGTAGAACCAAACTGCGTCTACTCGAATAGAGAGGAATTGTGTTTGAGGTCTTTCATATAGCGGGCAACTTGTCCTATATTCTATTAGATTCTTGAAGTGTAGGTATCAAATGATAAACCTACCGAGAGCCTTGCGACACTTCTTTCTCTGGTGAAGAGCAATATCATTTTATTAAAGTTGTGATCCTCGACCCAGTCGACCTTTACCACCCTGACCAAGATTTCACTCCACCGTGGCTCATGATCAGCATATCTGGTAGTTTCCGCATGTATGCGGGGGAATTCCAAATTTGCAGTCTGCGAAGCAGATATCTGATTGCTTGGATGTGGATTAGATCGTTGAGCCACTGAGGTGGTTGACCCTTCCCGATACAAGGCGAGTTTCTCCTTTTGTTGTGTACCGGTTTCCTCGTGGGTTTCGGCTAGCTGCTGGGTATGTTGACCTAGGCCCGGTTGAGGAATGATAGATTGGCATTATCGCGACTCTTTCCTCGATGATGACGGGTTGAATGTCCATTACGACTGATTGTGTTAGTGAGAAGCAGCCAGCTTGTGTATATAACCTTCAATGTACATACAGGAAACCATTCCATTGGTTGTTCCGCCGTGGGGAAACAAAAAGTATTAGGTGATAGGAGGGTTTCCATCTTTCGTTCGGAAGGGTTGGGGTCAAGACAGGGGATTTCATCTTTCAGCGTTCGCCTCATGCAACTGAGCTTGCAGGCTGTGTGGAGAAAAGCAAGCCGTCTTACAACATAGCCTGCGCTATAGCTGTGTTGTGGATTGAGATTTACCGATAAGCACGTCTGTAGATGAAGGGCGATTTCATATGCGACGCCTAAGGATAAATGATCGGCTTGTTTTGGTACAGGGGGCGGAGATGATGATGTATGATGTAGCCCACGAGTAGGATTAGGATAGCTGATAGCGTTCTGGGATTGGGAGTCCTTGTCTATGTGGATGGTAGAGCTTGAGGTGGAAGAGGACGCGTGGGGGGAGGGGAAGATTAAAAAGAGGAAAACAAGCACATTTCGCAAAAGTATTATTCTCACACCTGACACGTTTGAGCTACAATTTTGGGCAATTAGATCATCATCGGACCGACATACTCTAAAAAATTGAAACCACAGCGTCGTATTCAGATTCACTGCCACAGAAAAATATATACAATATTAACACAGTAACAAACGGCTGTATGCTTAATGCTCAGAAACGAAGATACCGGCCATACCCATGCCCTATTCGAAGCAATTAGTATATCTCAAGGTTTGAAGTCATGATTGGAAGTAACTTACAGTGCCCACACACATCGAAGTCACGGCGATTCGCTTATCCTGTCGACGCAGCTCAGACAGAGCAGTGACGGCCTGGCGTGCACCAGTGGCGCCGAGAGGGTGACCAAAAGCACTTTGAAACATCAGCATTGTATCAATCAAATTCAGTCAAAGATCACTTACATAGCACCACCACGCGGGTTCACCTTGGATTCATCCAAGCCCAGCTTGTTGACACAGTAAACACCCTGTAATGACGTATGTTAGTCTTGCAAAGTACATACATAGTCACAAAATTGGTAGACTTACCATTGAGGAAAATGCCTCATTAATCTCAAAAATATCAATATCATCCTTGCTCAAGTTGAACTTGTTCAGGATCTTAGGGATGGCAAGAGATGGTCCAATACCCATGATTCTAGGCTCAAGACCAGAAACAGTAGCACCACAGAACTTGGCAACAATGGACTGACCGAGCTCCTGGGCGCGGGAGCGCTTCATGAGAACCAGCGCCGCAGCACCATCAGTAATCTGACTGGCATTACCGCCGGTGGTAGCACTAGGGGCCCACTGGGGGAAGGCAGCGCGGACCTTGCCGAGGGACTCGGGAGTAGTACCATAGCGGATACCGTCATCACGGTCAACAACAATATCCTTAACCTCGCCAGTCTTGGGGTCCTTAATTTGAGTCTTGACGGGGACAATCTCGTCCTCGAGCCAGCCGGCCTTCTGCGCGCGCTCGGCCTTCTGGAAACTGTTGGCAGCGAACCGGTCGTGTTGCTCGCGCGTGATGTTGAATTGGTTAGCTACATTCTCTGAAGTTTGGCCCATGGGTTGAGAATTTTGAGATGCGATCGGGTGCTTGGTGATGCGCTCGGACATTTCGGGGGCGCCGCCGTCGGCGTTCTTGCTCATGCTCTCGGCTCCAACGGCTATGCCGACATCGATGGATCCGGCAATGATTTGATTGGCGATGTTTTGAATGGCCAGGAGACCGGAGGAGCAGAATCGGTTGGCGACGGAGGCTGCTGCTGTTACGGGGTAGCCTGCTGCCAGCACGGCGGAGCGGGCGACGTATGCAGAGCCAGGGCAGAGCACGTTGCCGACGCAGACATCTTCAACAAGGTTGGGGTCTAGGTTGGACTTCTCGCGGACGGTCTGTTTGATGAATTAATTACTGCGATCATTTTCCTGACTATGGATGTAAAAAGTACCGTGAGGAGTGAGACGAGGAGGTCATCCACGCTGGTATCCTTCAGTCCACCCTTACGCGCCTTGGTGAGCGGCGTGCGGGCTAAGTAAGTGATAACCTGCCAATTGGTTAACCACTGTAATTAAGACCCAAGAGCTTTAATTCTCAACATACAATGTCATCTGGATTCTTGGCCAGAACCTTTTGGCGGGCGGAGCCAGGAGCTGCCAGCTGGTTGGCGACGGAGCTTAGACGTTGTTGTGGTGAAGACATTGTAGGGGATTGAGAAGGATTATTCATAAGCTCAAAACAAAACGAAAGCCGTCTGTTTAATATCTGAATCTCTTTCAGATGTGTTAAAAAGAACCGCGGCTTCTCCAAACTACTCCACGCCGAGCCGAGTAGAACTCTTTGGTCGTTCTGTCTGCGACAATTTGAGCCGACTGGAAGTGCCGGGCTTTCGGCGGTCACACCGTGTATGATACCCTTATTTGGTATTCCTCGGCTGGTAATAACAGACTGTGATTGGTGTATTTATGGTATTGATGGTATCAGAGACGTCTCACGGCCCCACATGTACATTGGCAGGCTTGATCCTGGAGTAAATATTATTGAGGAAAGGCATGGAGAAGTTGGGAATACAAGAATACTCAGATATCTTGTCTTAAACACATTGATATTGCCTCATCTCGCAAGACCAAGTCCGAGGCCCTGGAATAACAGTTGACCCCCAAAACCGGGGAAACCTCAGCCAACGGGGAGAGGAACATGGGGGATTTCCCGTTGACCCCACTGCGGATTATGGCTAATGTACGGAGTAAAGGGCCGTTGGATTGCGTTTGTTAAGAACGGCAGATCGAGTCTGGCTAGCTTCCGTCATCAGAGCTCCGAGGCCTGGGGATCTTTATATCTGTCTCCATGTCAGTTTTTGAAAGCTTCGGAATTTCTACTAGAATATATGAGACTCTCTTCGTTGCAGAATAATCACTTAGTTTGCCAAGACATTGAATTCATTCTTGCAGTTGAATTGACAAGAAGCACTTGACTGGAAAGAAATCAGCCTTCTCTGCTGCCATGGACGTGTTCTCTGAACTCAACGCCCCTGCTGTGGCCATGGCATCCGCCTTAACGGTGGCTGCCGGTGCTTATTTGAATGCGAAGCTTGCCATTGCCACTGATCTGCGAACAATATATAGCGATAAGGCTGCTGTAAAGCGGTTAAACGAGCGCATTGCTCAGCTCGATGGCTCAACAACCATCTACAAGATACTCGAGCGGGCGGTGGATGTTGGAGGACGAGGTGCCACCGATGCGCTCTGGTTTGAGCAGAAGACATGGTCATACAGCCAATTGAAAGACTGTGAGTATTGCCCCTTCTTTGGGAGACAAAATTGCATCTGATTGCTAATGCGCCTGTCTGCAGTGGCCGACAGAATGGCTGCTCTTTTGAAGAGTCGTGATATCAGCCCCGGTGATACAGTGGGTGTCTTTACCACCAACTCACCGGAGATGGTCGTGACTGTGTATGCTTTGTCAAAATTGGGTGCTGTGGCAGCAATGATAAATACCAACCTACGAGGTTTGTTAATCGTCCAATTCCAATATCGGAGAATAAAACACTGATACTAGTGACAGACGATACCTTCATCCATTGCCTCAACGTCTCCGGTTCCAAATTAATCATTTCAAGCGCAGATCTGTCTCAACATGTCTGCACTGACCTGCCACACCTCACACTCCACATTGACTCATTCCAAGGTGCCGAAACAGGAGCAACCGAGCTCATCACATCGGAAACTCTGCAGCAATTCTCCCCATCAGGACTTGCAGCAGCCAAGAGAAACCCAAAAGACCTCTGTATCCTGATTTACACATCAGGAACAACTGGAAAGCCCAAGGCCTGCGCGATCCGCAACATGCTCACCCTGATAACCTCCACCCCACTCTCATCAGACGCCAATAACCCCTCAAAATACCACCCATTCCGTGTATACTCGCCCCTCCCCCTCTTCCACGGCACGGCCTTCTTCATCGGTCTATGCACCGCCATCGGAAACGGAGGCACATTATGTCTAGGACGGAAATTCTCTGCCTCACGTTTCTGGAAGGAGGTACACGACTCAGGCGCAACACGCATTCTGTACATCGGCGAGTTATGCCGGTACCTTCTCGCGACGCCGCCATCGCCCTATGACCAAGACCACAAGTGCATCGTGGCAAGCGGGAACGGACTACGTGGGGAGATCTGGGAGAAGTTCCGTAAGCGCTTCAATGTCCCTGAGATCCGCGAGTTCTACCGCTCAACCGAGGGAATTGCCAAATTCGATAACCACGGTGTTGGAGCTTGGGGTGTTGGTAAGGTCGGGTTTTCTGGGCCTATACGTCGGTTCTTGGAAGATGATACTTTCATAGTCAAGTATGATACCGATACCGAGATGCCATACCGGGATCCCGTTACTGGGTTCTGCGTGATGGCTGCGCTTGGACAGGAGGGTGAGGCAATTGGCCGTGTCCGGGACCGTGGGACGCTGATTGAGTATCTTGGTAATAAGGGTGCGACGGAAGAGAAGCTTATACATGATGTGTTCCAGACGGGGGATTTATTCCAGCGGACTGGTGATCTTGTTGTTCAAGATGAATCTGGGTGGGTGAAATTCCAAGATCGGGTTGGTGACACTTTCCGCTGGAAGGGTGAGAACGTTAGTGCGGGAGAGATTCGGGACCATATTTGTCGGATTGAGGGCGTGCATGATGCTGTGGTATATGGTGTGAAGCTGGACGGGTATGTATTGATGCCGTCTTGTTCTTTTTTGTTTGGTCAGATCGCATTGCTGATGGTCTCTACTAGATATGATGGTCAAGCTGGAGCCGCTGGTATCACGCTGGAATCACCAGCAGCCGAGGCAGAATTGATCTCAACCTTGTACAAGGAGCTCAAGAAGAAGGGTGTTCCTTCATATGCTCTGCCTCGATTGGTCCGACTCACCGAGAAGTACGAATTCCCTTAATTGCGATAATTTGCCTGCACCGCTAATAAATCTACAGGGTTGCCACAGGTGTCACTTTCAAGCAGGCTAAAGGGGATTTAGCGAAGAAGGGTTGGAATCCTCGCCAGGACGGTGGTGGTGACATTCTGTACTGGTTGGACGGCACAAAGTATCAGAAGTTGGAAGAGAAAAGTTGGGCAGAGATTGAGAGTGGTAAAGCCAAGATCTGAGCCTTTAATTTTTATAATGCACCCGTGGAGGTAAGGTAGGAGCTATTATTCGTACCTGCCTATTGTAGTAGTAATAGGGAACAAGTCGAACTTCGGGCGTCATGTTTGACGACACTTCGGCATCATCGCTCAGACAATTCGCCGTGCTCTCTTCTTTTCTATTCCAAGATGCCGGTAATGTTACTTGAGAAAATCCAGATCCATTGCTGTTTGGATGTAGCTAATATGATGCATAAGCCCCCCGCGAACGCCGACCCCCACACCGAGGATGAGCCCCCGCCCCCGCCTGCCAACTGGCCCACCACCGTTGAGCGTCTGGTCGAGCGGTGGGGTTGGGTCCATACCATTGCTCTCCTCGCTGTCGTCCTCGTCTTCTCTTTGGTCTGGCGGCTGTCGCATGGCCAGATTAATCTCTGGCAGTATCGCCAACAACGGTATGATAAACTAGACTTCTAGACTACTATATATACAATACAATTTATACATTATGTCATTACAAAGCCTCATGTGTTGCTCCATGCTTGGGTTACAGTATATGCTGACTCACACTATAGCGCCGCTGATTCTGAGGCCGGGATTGAACTTCAGGATGCTGAGCCTGCTCGCCCTCCTGGTGCCCGTGACCGTCCCCGTGGCCGTGGCCGTGGCCGTCGCCCTCTCGCCAACCCCGCTGTGGTTTCTGGCCCAGCTAGCAATACCCGGGGCAAGGCCAGGGCCAGGGCTAGGGCGGCCGCTGCCGCCGCTGCCGCCGCTCTCGCCGCCCAGACCTAGTTGTAAGTCATAATCGTAGACATCCCGTAGACTATTTCATTGAAATCTTCGAGAAGAGTAGATATTTGCCTCGAGATTCTTATATTCCCATCCTTTGTACTGCTGAGGCAGAGAATCTTTCAGTTTCGCCGCTTTTTATGCCTTCTTGATGATCTCGGAATGATTCTCGAACACTGCTGACATGATTAATATCAACTTTAGGAGCTTCACCGGGCTAGAGGGCTCTCCTTTCCTCTCTTGCTTTTTTTTCTTTTTTCAAAAACTGGACCTCAACCCCTACCCTAAGTTTTGTCTATATATTGATGTATATCTTATTATCTGTTTTTCTTGTTTTCATTCAAGCATCGGAAGTGAACCTGTACATTTCTATTTATTTATAATTATTAATTAATTTTGACGTTGCAACTTTGCTGTCAACCTGGGGCCATTTTCTTCCCGTAAATTGGTAGCCAGTATCTCTGAACTCGGGGTAGATCTGATGGAGGGAGGAGGTAGACTCCGGGGCTCGGAGATGGATGAAAATTTGTAGTAGGTAGTGAATAGATGGTAGTGAAGAAGAAGACAAAGCGAAATTATCAAGACACAAAGAGCATGGGATCATGAATGCTCGAGGGATGTCGGCTTGATTAGCCTCGGTTTTGTTGGCGGTGGAACCCTAGGCTATACTAAGATCTACAGCGCCAGCGGCAACTGGCTCAGTAGTGCTAGTAATTTTCATTTGACCCTATAGTTAATGTACATGAAACGAGGGCAAACCATAGCAGTCGTAGGGTAGTACTTCTTTTTTTGTATTGTTCGTTTTTATTTTCTTTCAAATTTCACTTCCCTTATTTGGAAGTCCCATAGCAGCAACATTTTGAAATTGAATCTCATTCTGGATGACCTAGCTATCATCCACACTCAACCCCCAAATAGAGACAAGACAAATTCGGTGCTGATAAGGATCGACCTGATGATCCATAGTATCCAGCCGATTATCAAATGAGAAGCGATCAACAAGGTATTTTTCCCTTTCCTCACTCAGTTCAAAGCCACGCGATCTTATACAACATCCGCATTCTAGAGTGCAGTGTCCCACACCAAGCGCCCCGGCTGAACTGTTTGCACGTTGAGCATCAAGACAACATCCACAATCACGACCACAACACCCGCCTCTAGACTTGCAGTCCTCAACAAGAATTGGATGCATATACCACAAAGAATTGGATCTCCATAACTCAAATGCCCGTTGCAAGGGCCCGGAATTACCAATTATCCAACCACGGGCATACCACCAGGCTCGTGTCTGCATCCAATTGTCTTGGTAGAGTGTGCTCATCTCGTCCTCAAAGCTTGGAGAGCCAGTACCCCAGAAACTCGGACCATTCTTCACTTCGTGTCGTAAACTAATCTCCGCTTGACAATTCCTTCGCAGCTCCTCTTCGTAGTAGAGTAGGTCGGCAAAGGCGTCACAATCATCGACCTTTGACTCTTTTTGGTAGAGATTGTATCGAAACACTTGGAGATTCCTGATACATCCTTCTCGCTCTAGACGAGCCTCTTCTGGTGTTTTGTCCCCCGGTAAAGATAGCATCTTGGGGTCCGATAGCTCGTCGCTCTTTTCAGAGCTGGAAAGGGTATGCGTACAATCACAACAGGCCATGGCAGCGCAAGGACGTCCGACGGTTCGAATTAGAAATTTTCAAGAGCCTTGAATTCTCGCCGACAAGCGTAAATAATCTGTAAGATTCTAAAAAATAGGCGAAATGGCGAGTCGTCTTTAACGGAAACCCACGGCCAGCTCAACGTACGCCTCATTATGACGCCACGCAATTATTGAGAACTCTATTTGAACAGTACGGCGATATAGGTTTCAAACCTTCCCTAGTACCTAGTCGAGTACCTTAATGCTAAGCTTGCTTTACAGCATGAGTACCTTAAAACAAATTCGCTAGTCTGTATCCGCTCTGGAAGTTTAGTATAAAATTGCTTTTGGAATCAATATAACATAATATGCAAAATCCCGCTGAGGCATCAGATATGTACCTTTTGTTTTTCTTATTCTTCTCCAAAAGGAGATCAAGACTTATCAAAGATCCCCGCTGCATTGAGATCTCATCCTCTCTGGTATTACCAACTAGGAATCGTTGGCAGCCTTCTTCTCATTCTCCTTCGCCGAGCTTTTTGACCGTTAAATCATGTCTGTGTTGGTAATTGTGGGTCTGAATTCTATTCTGCTATCCAAAATTACCGCTTGTCGGGTCGTTGGCCCTTTGAGCCCTAGAGACCGCCGTAACTGCCCTACTTGCAGATCGGTAGTGCTTAGAGAACAATTAGTCTCAACAATTTAAGAGTAACACAAAAAGATGAAGCCTCATTTTATGCAGCTATCAACAAACTTCTTATTGATTTCACATAGTTGACCCCTGTTTATGGATCGGGCCATTTGGGTGCTATTGACACATCCGAAGCAGAATGAAAGCCCTGCTCTAACGTACCGCAGCGCATCGAAACAACTTGTTGAACGAAGTTAAACGAGTTATCGTGATTTGAATCTGTGCCTGGATGCTATTGAGTGCACGGATTGATATAGAGTTTTAAAAGTCTAGCTATTCAAAATGCGGAACCCATTCTGTTCTAATCTCCGCGTTGCTCGTTGAATCCGCTAGAGGGGAAGTAGTTCAAATGCCGAGAGCAGCTGGCACCCCCGAAGTTGAAGTGCACGGTGATGGCGATATCGAGATGATTTAGTGACATACCCAACGGGAAATTAAACAGTCGTTTGACTTTCCTAATAGTATTGACAATAATTATGATTCCATCTCAAGTTTTAATCTGAGCAGGCTAAAGTAGGTGCTACATGTATCACCGCCATGGTAGTTATAGTTTCAGGCCGGTTTGCACTATAAAATTACATGGATTCCTTCTTCTTTATAATATCTATTATTAATTAATATTAAACCTTTATAAGTATTATAAGTCTATCACTACCGAGGGAATTCTAAATTATCATATCATTGTCAGACTCAAGCCCCAGAGAGAAATAAATACACATACTGCGTACACAAGATTGGTCTCTAACTCCTCAGCCAAAAATACGCAAATAAGACAGACCCCTGTATTTAAAGCTCACTGAAATAAACTGCGATATTTCCCATAGATGGGCGGATGGGTAATGCCCACGAGCCTTATATAAGTGGGCAATACAACCCCAAGCCCTGGAGGAACAGAGTGACATGCACCGTCAATACCGAACTTAGCAACTCGTCCTCACGTTGGGAAATCATCTGGCTGTTTAGCTGTGGGTTTATTCACGGACCGTGGTAGAATAGGAAGCGTAGAGCGTTGTTCTGATGTGGATTTTTCGATGTTCTATTTTTGTTATTGTATTAGCGTCAAGCGAAACAGGAGCCAATCCAGTAACCTCCTGTGCCGTGATTCGAGCCTCTGTGTCGCCTAGTTCCTCGTAGATGTCATTCCAAGCTTTGCCATCCAGTACCAGGTTGACACAGCAAAAATATGGGCCCGAGCTTGGGATTGACGGGGACCTCGTGTATTAAAGTATTAAAGAAACATCTGAATATTCAGGTTTGACATCCTAAACGCGAACCACACCACTACCCCACGGGGGTAGTTGAAGTTCAAGAAGTAGAGAAGTGACTACTTCTTGTGCCATTGGCAGCCCAGGATCAATTAGGGCTAGCGCTCCGCAAAGCCCATAAATGTGCCCGAACCCCGGGCCCAAAGCCCAACCTATATATAAATATATGTTTCAATTTTAAACAAAATCCGACGGGTAGAGGTCGAGATACCACGAAAAAGGTTAATATTAATGTTTTAATACGGTAATTTCAAAAACCCTACAAGGGGTTAACTTCTGAATTCTCGGTATATCTATACTGTTTAGGGCCCATTTGGGGGCCCATTAACCCGCAGTAGGCTTCTACTTAGGCCCATTGCCCACCGGTGGGCTCGAAGGTAGGGCCCAAAGCCCATCAGCTAGCCTATTTGCGAGTTGGGTTGGGCTGGGCTATGTATGGGCTTTATGGGTTTTGCGGAGCTCTGATTAGGGCTGCGTGCCTGATACTGGCCCCAGGCCGCTAAAGAACGCAATCCCCTATAATTACTTACTTCTTATATGCCTTGTGTCATATACTATTTACTTTGATTCCATAGTTCTAATATCAGAGATTTTGTGGAGCAAATATTTCTGGCATACGTCATTCCTATCCTTTAGATTAATCATAGATGACAGAAAACAAGGGTTAGGTCAGTTGATCACTTTTGCTCCTTGAAAGAAGTTGAGGTGATTGGCCATAGTACGCAGACGTATAGCTATCAGAGTTCGTCTCCGACCTAATCACCTCAGATATATATTACCACTTCTGGGCAAAATATACCGGTTCATAATCTACATCTTCACGTCATTGTCAATCCATCGCTGTGTTATGTGGAATTGGAATGTTCGAGGGATACGTGAAGTTCAACGACTAACTAGGACAGCTTCTTGAAACTTGCAATCGATGTCTCTTTACTCCGTAGAAATGAGATGATTGATAAAAAATAATCCTTGACATCCGAGGTCGGATGCCGATCACTGATAAGGAACTGGAGTATAGTGGGTCAGGTCAACTCCCCACCTGTTGTAGCATGGGATGGACGTTCTCAGTAGAACAATATGGACCTAGAAGCTCGAATTAAAGAAACTATTTCTCACAATAGCAGGGATTCTTTCTTGCTCAGCCACAGCCTGCAGGTACACGAGGCGTAGAACCATGGGGCGACAGAAATGGTATAGATCTGCCCCTGGGATCACGTGTGGAGGCGTCATCAAGTGACATCTCTTTCTCCTCACCCCCAACTTCTTTCTGCCTTCGTCTCTTAATCCCTACCCCACACCTTGTTTGAGCTGAAACCACTCTTTTCGTGATATTCGACTGCACATACCTGGGCGATCTACAATCTGCCTCTATTTCCCCGACTGAACTACAACTATCACAGCTATGAAGTTCTTATCAGCCGCCAGCATCTTGGTTCTTACCGCTCCTCTTGCTAACGCAGCGGCATTCTCTATCTTCGATCCTACGCAGGCTTCACTGAAGACGAACGATAATGAGAAGTACCCAGTCAAGGGTGAAAACCCACTGCAGTACTGTGCCAAACCAGACAATTATAAGCTCGAGATTGAGTCGGTGGATCTGGCTCCCAACCCGCCTCAACCGTATGTCATCCACAAACAGTGTTCTCTCAATGTAGTAATTTTCACTAGCTAACATCTCGGTGGTAATAGAGGACAGAAGTTGACAATCTCTGCCAAAGGTACCCTGCTCGAGAGAATCGAGAAGGGCGCTACCGTGAACCTGGAAGTCAAGTGGGGTCTCATCACTTTGATCAAGCAGACCGTCGACCTATGCGATGAGCTGAAGAACGTGGACCTGGAGTGCCCACTTGAGAAGGGCGAGATGATCCTGACAAAGGAGGTGGAATTGCCCAAGCAGATCCCACCGGTACGTTGTTTTTATAACCCTTTAAAGCTAAGCAAGCAGCTAATGTGTTCTTAAAAGGGCAAATACTCCGTTCTTGCCGATGTTTACAACAAGGAGCAGAAGCAGGTCACTTGCCTCAAGGCGGATGACATCGTGTTTCACTTCTAATTCTGTCTATCTTAGACATTGCTTTGCATCCACTCATCAGGTGGCATCTCGCGATTTGCTCAACTGTTAAGGTCATTGGCTTATGTGCTTGACCTCGGGGGCAAAACATCCGCAATGCTCTTTTCCATGCCCTTTTCATGACTACTTCAATATTCGCATCCGTTGTTTCAAGTTCTATAATGCTTTGCAGTACATTCGGATATCATTTGGATTTTATCATTTTACGCTCTTTGCATCTGTTATCTTTTTTTTGCAATCGTCTGTATAGACCTAACGAGTGCGACTGTAATCTTGACGGCTACATCTGCTGTGGCTACAATATACAATCACATCATCTTTACCAACCACGCAACGTACATTACATGAATTCCTTGTAGCCACGAAGAGAATATATGTAAAGGGTATACGAACTCGTTCCAGTTGCGTTGGGTATCTTCCCTATCTGATATTTCCATGTTTTCTTCCTGATTATACTCAAGCGCCGAGATCATCAATGATGGGACCGCAGGTGTTGTGTAAACACTGGAGGCGGAACGGCGAAACCAATTCACCATTTCCCGGCTAAATGACAAAGACAAAGATCCATGCAAAGCAAGCCTACTCTCCAAACAGGCGGCGGACACGCTTGAGAACACTGTCTTTCTCCGGGTCATATGGGTGGTCTTTGCTGGGGATTTCGAGGACAGCTGGGAAAGGATCGGCGAATGCGTCGACGATATGGCGGATGCGTTCTGCGATCTGAGATTGACGCAACCGTTAGATGATATGTAGGTGGTGATATGGGAGTACTGCAACTATTTAGTGCAAGATATGGAGATAAAAACTCACATGTTGGTTAATCAAGAGCACGGCAATGTCTTTCCTCTCCTGGGTGAAGTTCTGGAAGGCCCGTTCGATCTCCGAGGTCTCGGTCTTGGAATCAACAACAAGGAAGTTTCTCTGCGAGGCTGGTGGTTCGGTAACATGCTGTAGAAGGAGCCAACAAGTTAGAATAGCTTTCAATATTAAAAATTATAGAACCGTGACGTAGATGGGGTAGTGAACAGTATCGTACCCCGATGCCTGCAAGCAGAAGACCAGTGACGGAGCTGCATAATAGGTTGGGCTAGGTTAGCCCGGCACAAATATTTCAAGCTTGCGCGAATTGGAAGAAGGGTCTTTACTCTTCATCACCAATGACAGCAAGGAATTGCCGCTCCTGGGGGTACCGAGTTAGCGATCGGAGGGGTCATTCCATTGAGTCGATGTCAAGTACCTTGTATGTTGCGGCCGATGCCGCCATGATGAGGGAGAAGAAAAGAACGAGTCAAGATTTCCGAGATACACAATCCTCGAACTGTCAGTTCGAGATGGATCAAGTAAATGACAGATCTGGCCCAGCTGTCAGTTGATCGCCGTGGTTATCGCCGGGAGCTGTAGATTACATAAGCTGATGCAATTTCTCAGTTTTGTTTACTGCCGAGCTTCATTATCCGCAAAACAATTGTGGAATGACCTTGGACTCAACCGCCCCTCACCTTTGATGCCCTTGCATTATCTTCTTGATTAGGACGCAGCTGCTGAGGACCAGCTTCCGTCTACCGCGACCCCCATCCTCCAACATCATGCCTCGACTTGTACGCCGCCGCCCGCTCTCCGAGCGCATACTCTCACGCCTGAATCCATATGACTTTTTGCTTTGGCTTTCTGAGGAATTTGAAGCTGGTGACTGGGACCAGCTGGAGAAGAACTGGGCTTTGCCTATCGGTATTGCGCTCAATGTGATATTCCTTATTGCGCGAGCAAACAGCCGGTCCGGTGGTAGCAAAGCTTTTGACGATGTATTCGGCGACGACGATGGCACATCCCTGCGTGGGTGGCTTGTACGTTACTCTTTCCCCGTCTTTATACCTCTCCTGTTGCCTACATATTCTGGGGATTGATAGATAGAAAGCTAATCGGTCGTGATTCTTCTACACAGGCCTCCTTCATCGTCCATTTGATGGCCGTTGCCTCTGTGGCCAATGCTATCTACACGTTCCAGAAAAGCAGACACTATCGCCTGTTTGAAAACTCTATTGATAACAACCCGGCGACACCATCAGCACATCGTGTACGTGTTGATTCCAGCCCTATGATGCCGTCTCCCTTGCGATACATCGCCAAGGCGCTATCTACAGAATCGGCACATTCGAGAGCACACCCCGATGCACAGCGCGATGTTTGGGAGCTTGCGATTTGGGATCCTTCGGCACTTTGTCTTCGGCTCTTTTGCCTGTTCAGCCCAGGGCACGTCTTGGTATACTGGCTGTTCCTCCCGACACAGCTCTCTGATCCACGCCCCAGCGTGACGATTGTGACAACCATCGTGTTGTCGGCCCTTCTGTCTGTGCAGATGTCCTTCATCTCTTCTTCCTACACACAGCAAGCCAAGGACCAGAAAGTTATACACCAAGAGGTCTTCAAAGAATATGACACTAAATATGTCCAACCTCGAACACATCCCTTGATGAGAGATGTTGGCACGCAGTTCTCCGATCCGTATGGTGGACCACCAAAGACCGAGGACGAGTGCAACAGGGTTGAGACTTACAGCCCGGCCCACATCATTAACCGTGGTTTCAAGACCAGTCCCAACCCTAATTACCTTAAGCACGTCGACCCAGAAGGGTTCACCCCGGTCCGCCAGCCAACTGCATCCACTCCGATCTCCTCTATATTCCAAGGTCCGCCAACCAACACCCCGAGCATGTCTCGAGATGCCTCGCCGATGGCCCGAGGTACTAGCCGTACAACAATGCGGCAGCCACAGTTCCGATCTACTGCAACAACAACAGGTGATGGAGGAAGCCTTGGCGTTTACAGCCATGCAAACTCTCCACTGAGGAAGTCTGCGACCACTTCATTTGATCGCCGTTTACAAAACAACGGAGATTTTGTTTACAAGGAGCGTGGTACAACTCCCTTGATGCGGAGCTCAAGTCCGCTGAAAAGGAGCAGTGTACCGGGAGGAATGAACCCGGGTGGCCCAGCCACCGTCAATAGATCAGATAACCTCAACAATCGCCGAGAAACAGGGCGGTTCTAAGACGAATGAATGACCAAATTCCATTTCCACAGCATGAAAAGTTGCCAACCAAAATGGCGTCAGATGTGCAGTTTCCTCCAATGCACGCGCGGTAATGACGCGATAACAGTGCCCTTCGTACATATATCCTATCCTTAATTGAGGCTACACGCGATATAGCTTTGCATTTGACTTTTGTTTCAAGGTATTCATCCACGTTCGCCACGCTGGGGAATGCAAGCTGCTCATCTAGGGCGGCATATCGAAGTTAGGGCCCACGACATTTCTTTGGTTTCTGATCACTCGATGTTGGTCTTTGATCTGATTAACTCGGCCATTGTATTCAATTCAATTGGCGGTCAGCTTGCCTCGGAGTTCTCAAGTTAGCAGTCCACTAGGTCTACGCTGTCATCTAGATATCTGGATCGCACTTTCTTTTCAACATTCAGCCCTCGCAACTTCCATTCACAGGTGATGCAATTCATTTTTATGATGTAGGACTGGGAGGAAACTGCCATTCCAAATGGCGGCGGGACATTTCAACCAGCATTCACCCCAGGGGTTGGCATTCCTCATTACCGACCTAGCATTCCAACAAACCAGAGCACATTATTCTTACGCGTTATGAGGGCGACCACCTGTGAAGATCTCTCAAAGCCAGTCTTTTTTGGATCGCCCCGCTCCTCTGAGTCTATCATATCCTTACTTCGAAAGCCGCCGACCGACATAGATCTTTGCTCAGCAAAATCAGCACAGGAAAAGACTACTCTTTCCTCGCTCCTACACGGCATGGGCTAGGACAACTATTCACTGCGCTGTGCCCATAGCATTGGCAACCCAGACCACAATCGCTGTTACTCTCAGCCCAATATGGACGAAGCTCATGTCGAATTGCCCGATGGACACCTTGTGAATCTTTCACCACGACCTGTACGCCCAAGTCCCTACCGAGCGTACCGAGCCGAGTACAAGCCCTCACCAAAGCTCTCGGCAACTCCTCCACCCCAATACCAACAAGAAGGAAGATCAACAGAATATGCCATTGCAGGAGGCGCACCGGGGAATATCTCTCAACTACCCAAAGCTACCAAGCTGCCCGTCCCGAGGAGTCTCGCTGAAAGTCGTAAAGATGATACAAATCAAACGCGCAGTCCCACTGCGCTTCCTAAATTGACCCCATCCAGCCACTCCTCGGGGCGGCTTGGTGACCTGTCTAAATCATTGGAGAAAGGCCACGATCAATACTGGAGGAAAATACGGGATAAGTTGGAGGAGTCGCCGTTGTTGACAAGGCGGACTAAGAGCAAAGGAAGCGACGATGGCCAATCCCCCAACTCGCGCATCTCATATCACCGCAGCAGACTCTTGGCCAGCACTAGCCAAGATCAGGCAAGCTACCGGGCGGATAATGCACCATCAAGCATCCCGAGTCCAAGCAATGTCAACACCAGTCCCGCGCAGAGGTCGAGGAAGAATGCCCCCTCCACCCTTCCTGTGGACAGCCAAAACAAATGGCGGAAGGAAGATGATCAATGGGTCGTCATGGATGTGACCGAAACCACACCCCAGAAATCAGTGAGGACAAACACGACCACTGATTCCAGCCCTCGATCTCATCCTTCCGTCTCGCCAGTATCTGCTGAGGACAGTTCTATCACCGACTGGGAAGACCGATTCGTTGTCAATATGCCAACTGCAAAAGATCCCAATCCGCCAACAATGACAGCTCAACAAATTGCAGAGTATCAAAGAAGCATTGAACGGGTACACAGGGATGGTGGGCAAATGGTAGACCCGGCCACAGTGCCTAGTCGTAACGTGTCGCCCGAGATCAGATTCAATCCTAGCGAACAAAGAACCCGGAGCCCAAGAGGGATCACTACATACGACGGGGCGTACGAGAGGCGGCAAGTGCCGAGCTTGTCACAAGACGAACATCGCCCATTGCCGCAGCCTCAACAAAATGCTCACCCGGAGCAACATTCACAGCCCCAGCCCCAGCAGCCCCAACCTGCGACTGCATCGCAACAACGAGTAGCGAGCCACTACTACTGCCCGGATGAAATCGGGTATAATCGGATCAGCACAATTTGGGAGGAATCGCCCACAAAACCCAAAGAGAAGCGACACCCTCAAAACGCCGATGGGTCTTTTTTAGGGTGCAGGGAAATATCCGGGGAGAAGAATCCAGACGAAATCCTCAGGTTCGCTTCCTCAGCCCCAGACGATGCCAGTCTGCATCCACCCCCATTGGCCCTGGGTTCCAAGAACAGGCACAGGGTGTCGAAGGAAGTGAAGGAGGTGACAGACCGGAAAAGCATCCACAGAGTCGAGAAGATCACAGTCCTTCAAGAAGAGCGGCCACGAACTTCTCAGAATTCGAGACCTGCCCGATGCTCGAAGCCGTCAACCATATACCGGGATCGGAGTTGCTCCCCGAACCCACCCCCAATTTCACGGGCGAGGTCCCAGGATTCGAGCAAGGAGAATTACCATCCTACCAGCAATACACCCGAGCGGACCGGAAGTCTGGAAGAAAACCGGGAGGACGACGATGTGTTCATTATCACACCCACTATCACACGCACTATGATTCCCACCCCCGACAAAAAAGCGTCTTCGCCAAAGCCGCAAGGGCTGCGTCGTCCTGGTGGCACAAATCATACAGTGACCGCCGAAGCTACCAAAGCCGTTCGCGCAAAGGCTCAGATGATTTCCACACCATCGGGATTGCGGGCGGGGGCACCGAACATGAATCCCCAGCCAACAGACCGTACCTTGACAACTTCCCAAACGTTGCCACTCCCCAGTATCACCACCACGCTCAAAGACCAAGACGACGAGGGTCCAAACCAAGATCGCGTGCGAGATCACACTCCAGAACGAGCAGCAGGTGCAACAACGAATACTATCCGTGGCTTCATCCGTACCACCGGGCTGGCAAACCCTTCGGGGCTGGCCAGGCCACCTACAGATAGCATTACTACTATGCTGCGTAACAGGACTGAGTCCCTCCGCACACGCGCCGAGTCTCTGCGGAATGGTTCGGGGTCACTCCAGCGTGCGAACCAGAAGCGATCGCCAAGTCCTCAACCAATTCTTCCGTCTAGGGACAACTCGGAATCATCACGATCGGAACGGTCATTTCAATCCGCCAAAGAAACCCCACCAAACAAATCTGCCTCGTCGCCCAAAATGGTGACGATAGAAAAGAAACCAGAGGAAAGCAAGCAACCACCGCCAGAACCACCTGTACCAAGCAAACCAATAACGAAAAAAGTGACCATATCAGAGGAACGTCCTTCGTCAGCAAAACCCGACAGGCCCCCTACATCAACAAGAAAGATTTCCGCGCTAGCAAAGCCACCCAAGTTGAATAGTACCCCCAAGTTGGATGAAGCCTCCCAGTCTACAAAACCAGCCGCGTCTGAAAAGTCTCCTTCACCCAAAGCCAAGAAGCCCTATACTTCACCAAAAAAGGAAGAGCAGATGAAGGCACTGCCTCGTGTCCGTACCTCTGGTAATGTTCTGGAAATCGCCGAGCTCGATGGGCTGCAAGTTGCAAGTCCGAAGGAGTCTCTTCAATCCAACATCACAAACGTCTCTACCGATCTAGGTGACATGCATTCCGGAGACAAGGATGATTTCGATGGCCAGGGACTCAGCCCCTTAGCGCTTTCACTTCTTTTCAATATTCTTGTTGTTGCCGTCACCCAAGTCAATAGAGCTTTCCGAATGGGTGCCGACAGTCCTTATGCCAAATTTGTGGTCAAGAACACTCTAAACATGACAAGTCACTGTTGGCGCGTCTCATGTTGCATCTACGCCGTGGCATCCCACTATCAGGCTACAGGCGCCTGGCCTAAGCCCCGTAATGACCAGGCTGTCAGCCGGTTCATGGTGGAGCTTCTTCAAGCCATTGTGTATCTCTTGATTCTTGGGTTTTCAGCCATGCTGATAACCCGTACTGTTAGTTACATCGTTCTTGTGAGCAGCTGGGTTGTATGGTTTGCCAGGCCGTTTGCGTGGGTCTTCCAATGTGTTGGCCGTGCCCTGATAATGTAAAATTAGCCAGACATTTGGCTGCATCCTTGTACAAGATTGTTTCTCTGGAAGCCTCTAGTTTGGAAGGCGGACGTTCGTCGTTTTTGGTGCTTTCGGGTCTTCTTTGTCCTGGTCTCCAGCGATCCTACCTACTCAACTACCCATTTGTGTCTTTCGACTGTATTCCTAGCTCATCATTAAATAGGTCTCAAACTTGGATATTCTATAAGGGAACCATTTATTCTTGTGTACACCAATGTACGTAATAGTAGACAAGAACTTGCATTGATGTTGATATTCTTGACTTGAAACCGAGAGACAAAAAGCTGAAGACCCTGAACATACAGAGATGTGTCTCATCCAGCGTCGACTCTCCCATGTTGAAGAGAGAAATAAAATAACATCCAACTTTTGTCATGTCGCCGAAATCCAGAATTCAATCTTGTGTATGATGTCCTCTCCCTCCCTCTTTCTCTCTTGCTGTCAAAAAAAACAAAAAAAACAAAAACAGACCCAACTCCGACATCCTGGTGTTGAATGGTCCTATATGCTAGCCCCGGGATAATCTCGCAAAAGCAATGCAAAAGCAGAGAAAAGATAAGGAATTTAGACATGAAAGATTCTGTTCTCAAACATTTCAATGTGCGGATGTGCGTTGAGCAATCCTTTTTTAGTTCATGCGAAGGAGGTATCCACACAGCCGAGACAAAGGTTGATGTGTGTGAGACAAGAACAGCATTCAAGAAAGAAGCAAGAACCGGAAGAAAAGAAAAAAAGTAGAAGGAAAAGGGACATGGGAAAAGGGGGAAAGCAGGGCTGGGCTACTGCCACTGCCAGCGCTCTATGAATTGGAAGGGAAAAAGAGAGAAAACAGAAGACAATAAGAGCGGAATAGGCCGTAAAGGCAAAATTATGTTGAATTTTTGTTCTTCTTTCATTTTTTTGAGCCGTCCATTCTTCTGGGCAATCATTCTGGATCTTACTAGACCAAACAGAAAATATGACATAGCCCAGAAGAGAAGCACCGGGCCTGGAGAAGAATAGACCCGAGAAAATAAAAGAGAATCCGACGAAGCGCCATTGTTAAAAGAGACGGGGTATCGGTACATTATGTTGAAATGAAAACGCTGAGGAAGAAATCGTTGAGAGGTCTTCAGTCGTGACGCCATAAGACATTGCAGGGGGAGCCCGAGATGTGTTGGAGTAGTTGTTTGTGTGGGCTGTGGTATCGTTGAGATCAGTGATGTTGAATTAGGTAAGATGTTGAGTTGGTTTTATGAGAGGGTTGCAAAGATGGCATACGACCGAGGTAGGGGGTCGAGGGTGTGAATGGATAAGCAACTAGTTCTGAGTTGAGACGAACTGGTTTAGTTGGCAGCAACGCCATTTTGTTCGGCGTGGCTGTTGGTCAATGGCTTTCCAGCCACCTCGACATTAAGATCTTTGATCTCGAGGTCGTTGAATAATTCGAAGACAGCGTTAGATCTGTGGAAGTCGTTGTCGACAATGTTGACGAGATACCAGTCATCCATCACGTGCTGAATCAGCTTGCGACTAGGGCTGGCTGCGTCGTGACACTTGGACCAGTGCTCGCCCAAGAGGTAGGCCTCATCCTTCCAGGCCAAGAAACTGACTGTCTCGACAATTGTCGGCTGGATGATCTCCCGTCCAGCGAAGATACCCCATGTGAGGGCGTTCGGGCTGTCACGCGTGTTGGTCTTGAGCTCGCCCTTCTTGTTGGTGGCGTGGTAAGTCAAGTCATTGTTCTTCTCGATTCGAGTGATGAGCTCATCAATCAAGTTGGAGGGGACCAGAAGCTCAAGGTAGGCTTTCTGGTAGACGAAACCGTTCTTGGGGCCCCATCCGTACACAGGATGAGAGGACTTGACTCCATTTACGGCGGGCTGAGAGTTGATTGTCAAGAATCCACGCTGGTTGAGTTTGAGCAGGTCCTCCTGGATATCCTGGGCTTCGGTTGTGATTGGCGAGTCACTCCACGGCAGTCGGTCCAGCTTGCCGGTCAAGAAGTTCACAAAGATGTCCGAGATATCCTTGATAGACTTCGGCTCGCCCCAAAGTTTGATGTTCTGCTCGTTTGTGCCCTTCAGGCCCACACCGTAAGCGTCGAGTTCACCAAACGCGGGTGAACGAGAATCGGTCCAGCGACCGTTAGGGTACTCATCCCATGTCTGGGTACGAGCAACGTATGACGAGTTTCGGTTGCGCCAGAATACTGGTCGCACATCCTCTGTCCTTCGGCCAAGGCCAAGGGAAGGCCGCCAGGGCAGCGCGCGTTGGATTGGCGACTCGTCCGACGGGGAAAGGTCAAGCTCTTTGAGAACCAACTGGGTCGCCTGAGCCAGGTTCATGGTATAGCTAGACAATTTATCAGGACATGTCCGGATACTAGGATTGGGGGGTTGCTAGAGCAAACTTACAAATGCAGGTGCTTGATACCAGCTGCGATCAGCTGTCTACACATATTGGCGATCAGAGTTTTGCCGATCTCTCGAACCGCGGAATCGTCGTTCTTAACCGGCTCAAGGGTCTCCATCCACTGGGAAGGCACTTTAACCTTGGTCCAGTTGGACCGACGAATGAAAGAAGCGTATGTCTGAATGGGCATGATACCAGGGATGATGGGGACCGTGATGCCCTTGGCTCGGCACTTGTTCACCCATTCGATGAAGTTATCCGCGTCGTAGAACATCTGAGTGACCACAAAAGAGCTGCCCGCATCAACCTTCTCCTTCAAGTGGTCGATCAATTGATCCACATCGCTGTTGTCATCGGCACCCTCGGGATAGCCGCCCACACCAATATCGAAGTGGTTGCCATATTTCTCCCGGATGTATTTCACCAGATCCTTCGCATAGCAGAATCCATTTTCCGCAGCCTCCCAGGTCTCCTTGTCTCGCGGTGGGTCTCCTCGCAGAGCCAAAATGTTGGTGCAGCCAGCTTTGTAGGCAGCTTGGAGCGCTTGGTCAACTTTCTCAAGCGGCATATCTGTGCAAGTCAAGTGCATGCAGGTTTCCAAGCCATATACCGACTGTGCCACGCTGACCATCTCGCATGTCAGATCCGATAAGCGACCGCCAGCACCCCAGGTGATGTCGATGAATGAAGGACCCAACCCATGCATGCGGTCCATCCGGTCGTAAAGATTCTGTACACCCTGGGCAGTTTTGGGAGGGAAGAACTCGAAGGAAATTCCAGTCTTTCCCTCCGCCTCATTTTTGGCAAGCTTCTCTCGGATATGCATTGTGTCGGCTTAATCTAGTCTTTGTAAGCATACCACATAGTCCTAGGGAGCCATCGATTCCATCAGGGGTTTATCTTTGTGCTCTCGAGCAAACATACCGAAGACCGGCAATAATTAATTAGATTGTTTGTGGAACTGGGACGCCTGTGTAGATGAGACAGGCTACTTCTGTTGTCTGAGAACCTGAGCACAATCCCTGTGTACTGTGACACCTAAATGTCCAGAACCTAGGAATGAAGGGGAACAAATGAATAAAACACAAAAAAACTGAAATGAAAAAAAGTTAAAGAAGGAATTGTGAGGCTCCCAGGAGAGAGTGAAGGAAAGGAATTGAGGAATCCGGTGAGCGGAACATTTTGGGGGACAACATTTGGCGGGGAAGGCCGGCCATCGGAGGCACGTGTTGTATTTCTTTAAAGGGGAATTAGGGGGGAATTTAGGTAGAAAAGTGTGAGAAAAGTACAAAGTATAGGAAATAACGAGTGTTTCTCCCTTTTTAAACTCTTTTCCTATTAGAAAATGACTACTAATGGTACTTTTAAACTGAGAAATCGATTTCTCTGACCTGATAAGGCGCAATACGAAGCCATACCGCCTGCCCCTCCATGGAAAACAAAGTTCCGGCAAAATTTTCCCGCTCGACTCAGCTTCGGAATTTGACATCGTCGACTCTTTGACACTCTTTAACAATTGCTTAAATTCCCTAGAGAATTACCTGCAATCCCTCCAACTCCAAAATGTCGACCGTTCCTCCTCCATCTGCCGATCAGGACTACAAGTCCACCCTCCTACCCCTCCTCATCAACAACAATGTCCTCTCGTTCGGCACCTATGTCTTGAAGTCCGGCCGTGAATCACCCTACTTCTTCACCTCTTCTCTCCTTCACACTGCACCTTTGCTGCGCGCCTCCTCTGCTGCATACGCTAGTGTCCTCTCCGCTGAGCCTTTCGTCACCACCAACGCCGACGGCACCGCGCAGCCCAACTTCGACATTATTTTCGGACCCGCATACAAGGGTATCCCCATTTGCGCATCTGTCACCAACGAGCTCGCTGTTCGGGATTCTCTCTCCGGCAAGGCTACCTGGGACAATGTGAGCTATTCCTTCAACCGCAAGGAGGCCAAGGCACACGGCGAGGGTGGAAACATTGTCGGTGCCCCGCTGAAGGGCAAGCGGGTCGTCATTGTGGACGATGTCATCACTGCCGGTACTGCACTCCGTGAGGCTGTCGGTATCATCGAGAAGGAAGGCGGTATCGTCGCTGGTGTCGTTGTCCTGCTGGATCGGGAGGAACGTGTCAGCGATACCGAGTCCAAGAGCGCCATTGGCGTTGCCCAGCGTGATCTTGGTGGCAAGATCCCCATCCGGTCTGTCATTGGTCTCCACGACTTGATTGAGAAGCTGGGTGATAGCATTGGTGCCGGTGAGATCCAGCGCTTGAAGGATTACCGTGAGCGTTACGGTGCCCAATAGATAACGGCTTGTGGAATCCGCCTAATCAAGGCATGATGTATGAGCAAAGACAACAGGATGGATACCAGGATATTTTGGAGTTGCCCTGAAAATATTATTATTTAAACATTACCCATATCCAAACCAGGAGACGGGCACATTCCTATATGGACCATTTGACCTGTCCTCGATACTTGACGCAACCATATAGTTTAGACCAGCCACCAAATCGCTTCCCCATTTCCCCATCTTGGAACAACGTGATATAATGGGCAAGCAAACTGACTTTCACTTTTGTTTTTGGAATCGCCCACGGAGGTTCCTAGCAAACAGGTGAGACCAGTGCTCAATCCGGCAATAGGATTTTCGATAGATACTCCAATCGGGAAACATGGAGCTGTGTATGCCAGCTCTCCGATCTTCGATCTTACTAATTATGTATCTGGCCATATTGATAATCAAGTGTGTTTTCGACTCTCTAAATACTTTCACCCATGTTGTATTCCAACACACCCCTGAACTGACTGGTTCCACTCGGACGCCGGAACCCCTGTGAGCAAGACAATGTTCCACATCAACTTGAAGAAATAGATAATCTAGATTGAGGTATCTTCGTAAGCCAATAATGGTAATCGATATTGCGCGGCAAGCGACACGCAGCACGGCAGATGGTACCAGTGCTAGGTTGTGTTTGACACTACGCGCACAAAAGGCATTAACAAGTACTTCATTTAGAACGAATTGGACAGTCGATACATATAGAGACATGTACATATCAAATGCTGCGCTCGGGAATGTGCATCTACCAAGTTAATCACTTGATCAGTACATGGTTGGACATACTAACGCAGTACACAGTAGTTCCGAAAAGTAGTAATTGCATTGAGTAAGATGTCTGTTTCATTTGTTTTGCGCAGCCACGATCGACATAAACCAATATGGCGATCAACCACTGGGTACATATATATCTACGTAGGTTACTATTTCTAATGATGAGAAACATATACTAGATTGTATCTGAATTCCCTCGAAATAGTCAAGTTTATCTATGCAACCTTCCAGGTTATCCCTAAATCCCAGATGAGACATCTAATCAATGCTGTTTATACCCTCAATCTACGACAGCTTCCGGTGATATCCCAATGGCTGCCTGTGTTTCACAAAGAGTGACAGCGCGGGGCCGGGGGTAGAATCTAGATTATTCAGTCATTTTCAACTAATTAGAGATTACAAACAATGATTGCTCAACTAGCTCCAAGGTTGAAGGTGTGTATTTCCAGCTAACACGGATTGGTTTCTATTTGAATAGTAGAAGCCTTTCAAAACCCAGCAACGTCAACGTTATAACTAACCAACAGTTAGATAATGAATAACTAGTCTCACTGTTATATATCTCTACATAGCACAATTAGCCCGCAATGGCCTTTTCTCAACTAGTAAGATAATGGAAATTACTATTGTAACTCACAGCTCCATGATATCAGTCTCTTCAAGGCTACCATCTTGCATCTGAAACAAAATGATACGCTTGGAACATGATTTAAAAATCAATTGCTTAAGAAACCAAGAGATGGAAGAAACATCTTTCGGTATCCGATTGGAATTTTTAGGGCCATTACATGTTAGGTCTTGGTTAGTATGGGTTAGCGTATTTCTATATTGCATCCTACTCTATATTTGTAGAGGGTTTTTCAATTGAGTATAAATCAGATAATTTCATTTAACAAACGCTCCCCATATTGTTCCATTCTGTACCCCAGAGCATAATTCGCTGTAGGATTCGTTAATGTGGTCAGTCATACACATAAACCCATGCTCCTTTTCCTTGTGGATTACAAGTGACATGGTGTTACCTCTGTGCTCTTCAGCTCTATTACATAGGAACATCCCTATGTGTACTTAATACATCATCTCATGTCATCTTTCAATCAACGACTTAATTCTCTCAACTTCTATTATCAGATCTCGGTGGCTTGACAGAATACTCAAGAGATATTGGCAGAGCATTAGATATCAATAATGAGCACACATTTAATAGCTCCATCAATCCTACATATTGCTTCGACTGTCACCCTCCTAGGAGCAGCCATGATAACTCATTAACTGCCGCCTCATTCTTGAACAACAGGTGATTCCGGTGTCCACAATGAATGTCAGGTTACATTTGGTGAATGCAGCATATGTAGTCATGTTTTCTTGTTTAGAAGGCTCACTACACAGGAAACAGTGTTTCCGGAGCTTCAACGATCAATATCTACTGGTACTGACTTGAACAAATGTTAAAGTGACTCAGGCTTCTCTAGGATAGAATAGTGCCAGCAACAAAATTTAGTAGTCTATATATATCAGTACAAATTGCAGGGTACAGGGAGGCTTGGGTCTTGTATACGTATGTACTTCATATCTCTATGCAGGCCGAATAACAACTTTGGAAATGTACAGCTACCTCAAAATGAAATGAAGATAACTTGTGTTTGTACACATTCACCACCGACCTAACCTGTAATCTCTCTAACAAACACCATTTTAGAGTTGGTGCGCGTTAGACGGCATCTCTGCTGCAACTGTTGCCTCGATCATACATCCAGGACCCTGGAAGCGATGTTCGAGACCGCGTCGATAGTTCAATATCAATGATATAGGCCTCGGGTATGTACTTCAAGTCGAATACATCAGCAAGAAACTTAGTCTAGTTTGCCTACCGTCGAAGTTTCAATTGGACCAATATAAAATTGGATGGGTATTCTGCGCTGCTCGGGTTCCCCGCTCCTCTAGACACCATCCTTAAAGGTAGTCTCACCGAGTTGTCGTGATACCTGCAATGCATGGATTGCTGAATTAGCCCCGTCGAGCCACGGACATTCCACGACGGCCGTCCCATGCAAAGAGATATGGTTATTGCTTGAAACCCGAGCGATGGTGACGCCTCGTAAGACATGATCGTCGCCGCCTGAGTCCCATGGTCTCTGTAAATAGCACACAGCGGTAATTAGGATGTCAATCAACGCGTGGACAGAGCTCTGTGTACTTGCATATCTTTGCCTCCTATCAGCTGCGCCTTCGGCATTGACCGTTCATTCCGGGCACCAAGAAGACTTGTCCAAGTAGCTCATGCCGAGTCTTAGAAACTAGAAAGAACATCAGGAGACTTTGCTAGAAGAGGTAGACCGTGGAGTATCATTCTCACTTTGAACCACATCGAGTGATCTTACCACAGCTGGTAGTGCTATACTATCTCTCAAATATTTTCAAGTTTCTCTTATTTCTATTAACCATTCCGCAGCTCTTGATTTCCTTTCATTCCCCCTTTTTCTACTTAGGAGAGCTCCCATAGATCGAAGGACTATTGGTCATATTCTACTTGGCGGAAAATGCTTGAAGTCCCTCGTTGATACTAGGCCTTTTACTCGTCATCACTACACCACCCTTTCACGACCCCTGCGACTTTCCGAAAAAGCAAACTGTTGGTCATCTCTGCCCTGTTAGTATCTTTCCTTTTCGGAATACCTGGATGAGAGGACCTGATTCGCTATTAGTACCATTCCGGTACACGAGTTTCCTGATCATATCCCTTTGAAGATATTAACAAACCTGCTAACATGAGTGGTGAAACGTAGTAGCTGTCTCTCAGAAGCTCCAGTAGGATCATCGGTCTTTCTCTCGCTCTTATCCGCCATACTCAACACATGCTACGATCCTAAGTTTCTCTGAAGCGGCTTACTACATTGTTTGTCGACAATGAATTGGAGATATACAATCCCGGTGCTCGCTTTTTTCGCAGCTCCAGGAATCAGTTGGCCCTACGACGAGACTCTCGCTGCTTATAACATCAACGAGAATCAAACAGCGACCAACCCCTTGGACTACTGGGGAGAATGGCCCGACCACACCTATTTTCCTTCTCCAGAAAATTGGCGTTTTCCTGTATATACACTTTTCCTTGACCGATTTGTGAACGGCGATCCAACGAACGACAATGTAAATGGGACCCTTTTCGAACATGATATAAATTCAAATCAAATGCGACATGGAGGTGATGTGGCTGGCCTGCTGGACACTTTGGACTATTTACAAGGAATGGGCATCAAGGTTAGCTTTATGAATTGACCTTGAGTGCATACCCGATATTAATGAACAATTAAACTTCTAGGGACTTTATCTTGCAGGTTTGGTATTAATGAACCAGCCATGGGGATCCGATGGCTACTCAGCGCTTGACACTACTCTACTCGACCAGCATTTTGGGACAATTCAAACATGGAGAGCAGCTATCACGGAGATTCACAACCGCGGCATGTATGTTATTTTTGACAATACTGTCTCAACGTAAGTCTTCCAGTCCAACCATCTTCTCTTCCCGTGTCACAAGTATCTAACAGCACTAGCATGGGTGACCTCATTGGTTTTGAAGGGTACATGAACACAACCACCCCATTTTCAATCAAAGAGCACAAGGCTTCCTGGAAATCGGACCGTCAATATGTTGACTTTCGATATGGAAATGCCTACAATGAGACATGTGGATATCCTCGCTTCTGGAATGAGACTGGATACCCCGTGGATGAGTATGTCGATTATGAGCTACGCGGGTGCTACGACAGTGATTTTGATCAATATGGCGACATTGAGGCCTTTGGTGTCTACCCCGACTGGCAACGAGAACTCGCCAAATTTGCCTCTGTGCAAGATCGGCTGCGTGAATGGGTTCCTAGTGTCAGAGAGAGACTAATTCGTCATTCGTGTATGATCATCGCATCTTTCGACATCGACGGTTTCCGCTACGACAAAGCTACACAAGCCACCGTCGATGCTCTTGGGGATATCTCTGGGGCGTATCGAGACTGTGCTCGCCGTGTGGGAAAAGAAAATTTCTTCCTTCCCGGTGAGATTACCAGTGGCAACACTCTTGGCTCTATCTTCCACGGGCGAGGACGTCAACCTGATATGCAATCACAGTCACTGGAGGAGGCGTTTATGATGACCAATGAATCCGATCCAGATTACTTTATTCGTGGCCAAAACAAGCAAGCCACCGATGCTGCCGCATTTCATTACTCCGTCTATCGCTCTCTCACCCGTTTCTTGGGTATGGATGGCAACTTGGCCGCTGGCTACGACGTTCCAGTGAATTGGACCGAGGCCTGGTATCAAATGGTGCTCACAAATGACATGGTCAATGCCAACACCGGCAAATTTGATCCACGCCATATGTATGGAGCAACAAATCAAGATGTGTTCCGATGGCCGACCGTTGAATATGGCATCGAAAGGCAGCTTCTGGGTCTTTTCATCACGACATTGCACATGCCTGGCATTCCTATGCTTCTATGGGGCGAGGAACAAGCATTTTATGTTTTAGATGCTTCAGCTGCTAACTATATCTATGGCCGTCAAGCAATGTCTCCCGCCACAGCTTGGAAAAACCACGGATGTTTCCAGTTAAATTCCACTCAGTATTTCCAGTGGCCTATCAAGTCAGGACGCTTGGGATGTCACGATGAGACAGTCACGTATGACCACCGTGATCCAGCTCACCCTGTGCGGAACATTATCAAACACATGTATCAGATGCGACAGGACTTCGGTGCTCTTAATGACGGATGGTGGATTCAGCTACTCTCAAACCAAACACGCAACATATATCTGCCGGGCTCTGACGGGGTCCCCACAGAAACAGGCATGTGGTCTGTCTTGCGCAGTCCATATTACCAATTGCAGGATCTGGGAGAAATGGGCAACCAAACCGTCTGGTTTGTATATCAAAATGAGAACCGGGCGGTGAACTATGAGTTTGACTGCTCTGATCCAACTGCGGGATTGATCGCTCCATTCGACATCAACACCACGGTGAAGAACCTGTTCTATCCTCACGACGAGTTGACACTGCAAGAAAGTCCGGTCAAACTTGCTTTGAATGGCTCTGATAAGTACAGCGGTTGTCTTGGCAGTATAACACTTCAGCCGTACGAATTCAGAGCATACATCCCCAAGGAGAAATTTGTCTCTCCTCGTCCCATGATAACCAAGTTCTTCCCTGGCCACGATGCTCCGCTGCTATCTGCTGTCGCCCCAGATGAAAGTGAGTCGGTAGATATCAGCTTCTTCTTCTCCACAGAGATGAATTGCTCTATGGTAACCGAGTCAATATCGCTTGAGTCAACCACTGAAACTGGACAATGGCCTTCTGTGGACCTTGACAGCGTCAGTTGTGAGAGTGTTGAGCCGGAGAGTACATCTTGGACCGGCCAAATCCCATCTACCTGGTCTTGGAGAGCTACCATGACCGGAGTCTACAATGGGGTGCATAAATTGACGGTGAACAATGCGACAAGTACTGATGGAAGGGCAACCAACGCCATCGACCATTTCTTGATCCGAGTCGGGCAGTCTGATAATCCCATAATCTTTACCTCAGCAAATTACTCTAGCAGCTTGCTTCACGGGAGCAAGGATGGTACTCTTTTCATTTCACAACACGCAGCTGGAGCAGACAAATATCGGTATTCCACCAATTGGGGTAGTACTTTCACTGAATGGCTCCCATACGAGGGAGGAAACCACAGCATTAAAGAACTTCCTTGGTCTGGGACGAAGAAGCAGAGATGGGATGGGAAACACGTTCGGGTTGAGTACTGGAGTCGCCTCACAGGTAGTAGTGACTACGTCCAAGAGGGGGATGGACCCGACTGGAGTCCTGGTATCCGACGTCGGTTCCCTCACTTCTTCTTCAACGGGCCTTTCAACAGATACGGATATGATGCCGGCTTGGATAACATCGTGAGGCAAGATACCGATAACATCTGGAAATTTCGCTTTATGGCCGAATGGCCTGCTCAGGGTCAGCTGAATGTCTGGGGTATCAACCCCGATAATCAACCAGACCAAAGCTACATCTACGGAGATTCCGATGGAGACTCGATCCTAGATCGTCTACCGCCCTCTTCCCTCAGTGTGACAACTATAAACATCACTCAGCACCCACCCAACCCGCACCTCGCCTGGAAAATTCAACTCGATGACTCGAATTTGCAGTTTAAGCTTGTTCCTACAGGCTCCAAATATGTTCAAATAGCCCTCTTTTTCCTCCTTTGCATTGTTCCTGTCATTACAGCGTCAACCTGCGCTTATATGTTCATGAAAACATTCTACCGGATCAAATTCAACCAAGTCGGCGTGAGTGAAAAGAAGACGCTGATTTCAATGGATTTCGTCAACAAATTCAAGATTGGCCATGTGGAAGATGGACAGTCCAGGAACCCCTTCAGACGCCTAACAAGCAAGTCAAATTTTCTCCAAAGTACTTCTGCGTTTGGCAATCGAACTACGCACCGACGAAAGGTCCTCATTGCAACCATGGAATATGAGATCGACGACTGGGCTATCAAGATAAAAATCGGCGGTTTGGGCGTCATGGCACAGTTGATGGGAAAACAGCTCGGACACGAGGACCTTGTCTGGGTTATTCCATGTGTCGGTGGAGTGAAGTATCCCATCGATAAACAAGCCGATTCGATGTTTGTCATGATCTTGGGGAATTCGTACGAAATCAAGATTCAGTACCACCAACTGAGGAACATCACATATGTTTTGTTGGATGCGCCCGTTTTCCGCCAGCAATCCATCACAGAGCCCTACCCGGCCCGTATGGACGACCTCGACAGCGCTATCTACTACTCTGCCTGGAATCAATGCATTGCTCAGGCAATGAAGCGGTTCCCTATTGATATGTATCACGTCAATGACTATCATGGTTCGGTGGCTCCGTTGTATCTTTTACCCGAGACTATTCCTATTTGCTTATCCCTTCACAACGCCGAATTTCAAGGTCTATGGCCGATGCGGACACAGAAAGAGAAAACCGAAGTGTGTTCTGTTTTCAACCTTGATTTGGATGTTGTAACACGCTATGTTCAGTTCGGCGAGATCTTCAATCTTCTTCATGCCGGTGCAAGCTATCTTCGTCTTCATCAACAAGGTTTCGGCGCTGTTGGTGTGTCGAAGAAGTATGGCAAGCGGTCATATGCTCGATATCCAATCTTTTGGGGCTTGAGAAAAGTTGGAAACCTACCGAATCCTGACCCCTCCGATACAGGCGAGTGGGATAGAGCCTTGCCTAAGGAGAGCGATATTAATATCGACAATGACTTCGAGATCCGCAGAGCAGAGCTCAAGCGCCAAGCTCAAGAATGGGCTGGTCTAGAGCAAAGACCTGACGCTGATTTGTTGGTCTTTGTTGGAAGATGGTCGATGCAAAAAGGCATCGACTTGATCGCCGATGTCTTACCCGGTGTATTGGAGAGTCAAGAACATGTTCAGCTGATCTGCATCGGGCCGCTCATTGATTTATATGGCAAATTCGCGGCGTTGAAATTGGACCGAATGATGAAGCTTTACCCTGGTCGGGTGTGCTCCAAACCTCAGTTCACGGTCCTACCACACTTTATCTTCTCTGGTGCAGATTTTGCACTTATCCCATCACGCGATGAGCCCTTTGGTCTTGTTGCTGTCGAATTCGGTCGGAAGGGTGCACTTGGTATTGGAGCCAGAGTAGGTGGACTCGGGCAGATGCCTGGGTGGTGGTATACGGTTGAGTCCACGACTACCTCCCACCTGTTAAAACAGTTTAAATTGGCCATCGACAGTGCGTTAAACTCCAAGCCCGAGGTGAGGGCAATGATGCGCGCAAGGTCTGCCAAGCAACGATTCCCAGTTGCCCAGTGGGTCGAAGATCTTGAGATCTTACAGTCCACATCGATTCGAGTCCATCAAAAGGAACGAACCAAATCTCAGAGCCAGTCCACCGCTGCTGGTGCATATAACGCCATCTACGGAATGATGACGCCGCAGGCTGCGTCAACAAAATCGGGCGCATCGACGCCCCCATTACAACCCTCAAGTCGGCCAGGTACTACAGGATCACTACAGCGAAGTTCTATAATCTACAGTCGTGATGCAAGCCCTGGATTTGATGGGAGACCTAGGTCGGGACTCAGTCGCCAGATGTCTCATGGTGTTCGGCCATTATCTGGCACCATAGAGCCTCGTGGTCGATCCGACCTTGGGAAAGGGGGTGTTATCGAGGGCGATGACAGTGCTGGTAGAGCCTATCCAGAGGCTGAAGAAAACAGTGAGGATGAGATGATGGCCACTTGCTATGGTGATGATGATTATTCCATATCACCCGAAGGGATAGATCCAGGCCGTGCACAAACTACCCAGCCTGGTGTGGCCCTCACCAAAGAAGCCCTCTCGGCCCAACGCGCAAGTCAAGGCTCCCTGTTAGCTCGATGCAGTAATACGCCCTCCAGTTCAACGGCGCCCAGTACTGTTGGGACAGATGACACCCTCGTTCCTCCTTCTCGTCCATGGGCGGAGCCAGGTAACCGTCTCAGTAATGCCTCGGCCTTATCTGTCGATTCGGTTGTTGGAGAGAAGAAAGACTTCAAACTTCAGAAGGTTGACCCATTCTTCACTGACAGCAACGGAGAGTACTACAGAGTGTTTGAAAGGAGACTCGAGGATCTCAACGGGACGAACTCAGATACCCAATTCTGCATTGAACAATACCTCGAGAAAAGCGAAAAGAAATGGTTCAACAAATTTCGCGATGCACGTCTTGGCCTCAATCAAGAATCTCCAGCTGGCTCAGTGCATCGGGGCAAAGCAGGGGCCTCCCCAACGGGGTCAGTTACAAACGACGATGCGACATCCCATGAAAGTGGTGAGCGCGAGAGAAAAGAGGCTCCCCCGGATGAATTCCTTCTTGGCGATGACTACGTGCCACCAACAGGGCTGAGGAAATGGATGCAAATGCGCATCGGAGAATGGCCTGTGTATTCTCTCTTCCTCGGACTCGGCCAGATCATTGCAGCCAATTCCTACCAAATTACCCTTCTCACCGGTGAGGTCGGTCAGACCGCTACGAAGCTGTATGGAATCGCGACGGTTTACCTCATTACCTCTATTTTATGGTGGTTTTTCTTCCGATACTGCAAATCTGTGATTGTTCTAAGTGTGCCATGGTTCCTATACGGAACGGCCTTCTTGATCATCGGAATGGCACACTTCGAGCCCAACTCACACAATCGCGGATGGGTTCAAAATGTTGGAAGTAGTATCTATGCTGCTGCATCATCGAGCGGTTCTATCTTCTTCGCCCTCAATTTCGGCGATGAGAGCGGTGCACCGGTCAAGCAGTGGGTGTTCCGTGCTTGTCTTATTCAGGGCACGCAGCAAGCCTATGTCATTGCTCTTTGGTACTGGGGTTCGACTTTGACTAAAGCTACTAACGCGGGAATTATGGATGTGCAGGGCAGCGTCACCAACACCTGGAGGATGACGTGCGTATACCATCGAAATCTTCATCTCAAAGACTAGGGACTTGCTAACCATTTCCTAGAGCAATATGTACACCAATCACCATCTTCCTGTGGGCAATTGGTCTCATCGTCTATTTTGGCTTGCCAAACTATTATCGCCAAGCTCCCGGCAAAGTGCCATCATTCTACAAATCTGTCTTCCGGCGCAAGATCGTACTTTGGAACTGGGTGGTCGTTATTCTCCAAAACTTCTTCTTGAGTGCCCCATATGGTCGAAACTGGAATTGTGAGTCCTTATCTGTCAGATAGTTTCTGCTATCTCTTCTCTCTTCGTCTGCCTTGGATTGTACTAATGATTACCACAGTCCTCTGGGTTACCCAGCACGCCAGCTCATGGCAAATCCTCCTTCTCTGCATTGCATTCTTTGGCTTTGTCTGGATCGCAGTTCTCTTCCTGTTAGCTAGACTATCCAAGTCCCATAGTTGGATCCTCCCAGTTCTCGCATGTGGTCTAGGCGCTCCGCGTTGGGCCCAAATCTGGTGGGGCACATCTGGGTCCGGCCTGTACCTCCCCTGGGCTGGAAGTTATACCTCGGGAGCACTTATATCCCGGAGTCTTTGGCTCTGGCTCGGGGTCTTGGACGCACTACAAGGTCTCGGGTTTGGTATGATTCTACTGCAAACACTGACACGTATGCACATCTGCTTCACCCTTCTGGTGTCACAGGTCCTGGGCTCTCTCGCGACTATCTGCGCAAGAGCATTCGCACCAAACAATATTGGACCAGGGCCTATCTCCCCAGATATCACGGCTGGTGTGGGCGCGCTGGGTAACGCTTGGTTTTGGGTTGCTCTTTTGTTGCAGCTTTCGATCTGGTATGTGTTTCCCTGTAAGAATCTTCTGAGCCTTGTCTAACGTTGAAATTGAAGTGGTGGCTTTCTTCTTTTCTTCCGAAGGGAGCAATTATCGAAGCCCTGAACAAGTGTGGATCTGTTTTGTGGGAATTGGGTGGAATGGATTGGTGATTCAAGCTCTGCGATTGTGGTCCTGTCGAATTTTCTAGCGTGTGTTGATGATATAATTTCTTGTTGTTCGTGTGGCTTAATTTTTTGTCAAACAAAAACAGCTCGAAGTATCTAGTGTCTAAATATAATGATATAATGTCAGTTGACAAGCAACAAGTCAGGTCACGACCACATATCGTGGGTGTCCTGACCCACTTAATGGGCCCCACTCAACGCAACCTTATTCTAAAAGGCTTAACCTCAAAAGGTCAAGGGTAACGGTATTCGCCTTGGCAAGAGTGCTTGGCAGAACGGACAGATCTTGCGGCAACTGCAAATTTAAACAGAAGAAGGACAGCCCTGGAGGGAAGTAGTTGGGGAATCCTCGCTGACGCGGGTATGTTGTCAGCCGTGGTCAGGTACAGCGTAATATCTGCGGGTCAAAAGATATGGTACAGCGGGGTTAGGGAAGAAACCTACTTTGTATACGAAGTACGGAGATATTTATTCATTTGCAAGTCAGCCGATTACATTATCGGGGAGCTATATCGCTGATTTTCATCCTATCTTGGTATTGCTATTGTGGGCCTGCATGCGGGTATTTTGCCCAAATTCGCCTAGTTCTTGTCAGATCGTCAAATCAAGTTCGACGTCTCTATCGTGCCCTATCATATCTGACTCCGTGTCTTTGATGGAAAATGGGCGTCTTATCTCTCGCGATCCAGATCCTCGGATAAGCTTTCACGCAAAATCGATGTATATATCCCTTGCTTCGCGACGGCCTTGACCACGGATACGCACCTCCAAAGCATCGGTCAGCTACTCATCAACATGGCGACCAAGGGGGTATTCGATGGCTCGACGGACGAGGACGTCGCTCTTGGGAATATGGGGTACGAGCAAGAATTCAAGCGGTCGTTCGGTCTGTTAGATATGGTGGGGTTCAGTTTCAGTATTGTAACCTGGTGAGAATATCCCTCGAGTCGTCCACAAGATTCATAACTAATACCGAACAGCTGGACAGCCTTAAGCGGCGTCTTCATCATTGGCATCCAGGCAGGTGGTCCACCTGTCATGATTTTCGGCTGGATTGGAGTCTGTGTAATCACCATGTTTATTGCCCTGGCAATGGCCGAGATGTGCTCGCGATGGCCAGTGGCTGGAGGCCAATACTCATGGGTGGCTATGCTAGCACCGCCCCGCATTTCCCGACAGCTGTCATATATCACTGGATGGTTCATGCTGGCCGGTTCGTAGTCGTCAATGTTTAGTGAAAAACTGCTGATTTTTTGGCTAGGACTTCTCGCCATGGGCGCTGTGAATAATTTCGTCGGATCGAATTATATCCTTGGCCAAGTCAACCTTGTCTTCCCAGAGTTTGTTATTGAGAGATGGCATACCGTATTGGTTGCCTGGGCCGTGGGCCTATTTGCTCTCGCCGTCAATGTATTCGCACCGCACGCTTTAAATCATCTGTCGCGCTTCATTTTAGTGTGGAATATCGCCTCGTTCCTCATCGTGATCATCACCCTCTTAGCAACCAACCACCAAAAGCAAGATACAGACTTTGTATTCCTCGAGTTCCGGAACATGACCGGCCTTAGCGCTTCGATGGCTACAATAGTTGGGATTCTGCAAAGCTTTTTCGGCATGTGCTGCTATGATGCACCCAGCCATATGACAGAAGAGATGACCCACGCCAGCCGAGATGCGCCAAAGGCCATTATTCTGTCGGTCATCATGGGGGCTGTAACTGGACTAGCATTCCTCCTGACGCTGTGTTTTTGTATGGGTGATATCGAAGCAACAGCCAACTCAAGCACCGGGGTTCCCGTCATTCAGATCTTCTACGACTCAACACGAAGCAAAGCTGGGGCCTGCATTCTGGCGAGTATGATCACCGTTATCGTCGTGGTAGCATCCATCAGTCTCGTCGCGGAAGGATCAAGATCAGTGTATGCCTTTGCACGAGACCATGGGCTGCCATTTTCGGGCTTGTTTTCTCGAGTCGAGCCGAGGAAGAAGGTACCGCTTTACGCCATTTTTCTTACTGTGCTAGTGCAGCTAGCCTTGAACGCGATTTACTTTGGCACGGTGACGGGATTTAACACAGTGGTTTCGATAGCTACCACGGGATTTTGTATGTTGACATATTCCACTCCGGGTGACCATAAGTGTCAATCAGCTAATTTGGATACTATTTAGACGTTTCCTACGGTCTTGTCCTTTTTGCCAGACTACTTGGCTATTTTTTCGGCAACAAATGCTCCTTCGACGGACCACATTCATTGCCGCCTCCGCTGTCACTTGGTTTCAGTGCGATTGGCCTGCTATTTTTGTTATTCGCTTCTATTACATTCAACTTTCCGTCCGATGCTCCGGTCACCTCCGAATCAATGAATTATACCAGCGCAGCTATCGGACTGTTGACATTGCTTAGCCTTGTGACCTGGTTTACTACTGCAACAAATCAGTTTGCTGGGCCTTCGGATGTCAGACATTTGGTCGTGGACGGCGTAGAAAGCTCACCGACATTGCAGTCCGCCGATGATGTTGGCCTGGGGACAAACAAGGGAGAATAATGGTTTGGGTGTTCTCTTAGGAGAGATATGTATAGCCCACAGATTGATACACATACCTAACGAACATTATAGAGTAGAGGGAGGAATACAAAGAGAATTGTTTATATAGAATTACAAATCCACGATCATGATTCATTCTCGTTGAAATTCGTAGGCTAGCCATATTATAAAATAGCCCATGATTATAAGGCAAAACAAAACAGAAATAGTAGCCGCAACAAGTAGGGGAATATGATTCTGAAATCCAAACAACATGACACGAAAATGAATTGCGATGCCAATGCCCAAAAACAAGCACTTGATAAACACAAAGAATAACTTTTACCACTCAAGAGGCTCGTTCTTCACATCGCCACGGTTGGTCTTAGGAACAGGAGCAGCCTCGACCATAGTCGCGCCACGGCGGTCACGGCGAAGGTAAGCACTTCCATCCAACCAGGGGGTATCAAGGGTGCGCTTCGACTCGAAAGTGCGGATCTTGGACTCCATCTGGAGAGTAAGACCAATATCATCGAGGCCGTTGACAAGGCAGTGCTTGCGGAAAGCCTCGACCTCAAAGGCGGTGATCTTGTTACCCTGAGCATCCTTGATCTCCTGGTTAACAAGGTCGACCTCGACCTCACGGCCGGCGCGGGCCTCATCGGCAATCTTCTGCAGAGCAACCTCGTCAGAGACGACAACGGGAAGCATGCCGTTCTTGAAGGTGTTGTTGAAGAAGATATCGGCGAAGGAGGGGGCGATGATGCACTTGATACCGAAGTCGAGCAGAGCCCAGGGGGCGTGCTCACGGGAGCTACCGCATCCGAAGTTAGGACCGGTAACAACAAGAATCTTGGAGTCGCGGTAGATGCCCTGGTTCAGGACGAAATCGGGGTTCTCCTTGTCGTCGGTGTAACGGAGCTCGTAGAACAGCGCAGTACCGAGACCTGTGCGCTTGATGGTCTTGAGGAATTGCTTAGGGATGATGGCGTCGGTGTCGACGTTGGCGCGATCCAGAGGCGCGGCGATACCCTTCAGGGTAGTGAAGGGGGGGAGACCAGTGCTCTTGCCACCGCCGCTGGAAGGGGCAGAGGAGTTGGCGTGGGGCTCGTTGTCGGCAGGGAAGTCGAGAACACGGTCGAGTTCGTCCTCGGTCTCGGGGGATTCGAACACGGGCTCAACGTCGATCTTGGGCGAGGCCTTGCCGAGGACGGGGCTGGCTACGATGTGCTCACGAACATCAGCGAGCTTGCCGACAATGGCGGCAGTAGCGGCCATGGCGGGTGACATGAGGTGAGTACGACCCTGGGCACCCTGGCGACCTTCGAAGTTACGGTTGGAGGTACTGGCACAGCGCTCCTTGGGGGACAGGATATCTGGGTTCATGCCCAGGCACATGGAGCAGCCAGCCTCACGCCATTCGAAACCGGAATCAGTGAAGATCTTGTCGAGGCCCTCGGACTCAGCCTGCTCCTTGACGAGACCGGATCCAGGGACGATCATAGCGCGCTTGATGTTGGAGGCGACCTTACGGCCCTTAACCACCTTGGCAGCGGCACGCAGATCCTCGATACGGGCGTTGGTGCAAGATCCAATGAAGACCTTGTCAACCACGACCTCCTTCATGGGTGTTCCAGAGACAAGACCCATGTACTCGAGAGCACGCTTGCAAGAGGCCTTGCGGTTCTCATCCTCGAAGTCATCGGGGCTGGGGACAACACCAGTGATAGGGATCACGTCCTGGGGAGAGGTACCCCATGAAATGGTGGGAATAATATCCTTGCCGTTAAGGAAAACCTCGCTATCGTACTTGGCACCAACGTCCGACTTCAGGCTGGACCAGTAGCTGGTGGCCTTGTTCCACTCTGCGCTGCCGTACTTGGGGGCCAGAGGACGGCCCTTCAGGTATTCGAAAGTGATCTCGTCGGGTGCGATCATACCAGCACGAGCACCACCCTCAATGGACATGTTGCACATGGACATACGGGCCTCCATGCTCAGACCACGAATGACGGATCCGCAGAACTCAATAACAGCACCGTTACCTCCAGCAGTGCCAATGACACCGATGATGTGGAGAACGACGTCCTTGCTGGTAACGCCAGCGGGGAGCTCGCCATCAACCTGGATGCGCATGTTCTTGCTGCGGCGGGTAATGAGGGTCTGGGTTGCGAGGACGTGCTCGACTTCACTAGTTCCGATACCGAACGCGAGGGCACCGAAAGCACCGTGTGTGGAGGTGTGGCTGTCACCGCAGACGACAGTCGTGCCGGGCAGAGTGAAACCCTGCTCCGGGCCAATAATGTGGACAATACCCTGGCGCTTGTCACCCATACCGAAGTAGGTGAGGCCAAAATCCTTCACGTTCTCCTCCAGGGTTGTGCATTGGAGACGCGAATCATTCTCTTTGATGAAGTCGGCGGCATTTTTGAAATTCTTCCGTGAAGTGGTGGGGATGTTCTATCGTAAGGAAAATGACCAATTAGTCCTGAGCTGCTGGTGAATATGGGATTGAACATACGTGATCAACTGTGGCCAGTGTGCAATCTGGCCGGCGGACCTGGCGGCTAGCATTTTTGAGTCCCTCGAAAGCCTGAGGAGATGTGACCTCGTGAACGAGGTGTCGGTCAATGTAGATCAAGCAAGTTCCATCTTCTTGCTCATTGACGATGTGGTCCTGGAAAACCTTGTCATACAAGGTCTTGGGTTTTGAGTCGGCGGAAGGCATGGTGGGGGGGGGAATAAAAAAACAGCTAAGAGAGAATATGAGGGTACAAGGTTTTAGGATGAGAGAAAGAAGAGATAGCGGGTGGGAGCTTCAATGAAGCAATATAGTAGTAAATGATAAGTACCGAGACCAAGGGAACTGGAATGTGAATGACTGATATATTTTTCTGCTCTGAAGCATCCGCGATGTCGCTGGACAGCTTCTCGAGGGGCAACGCCGGTCTCGGCCGGTCAGCGGCGAATGGTACAAATTTTATTGGCCGAGGTGGCAACACAGGGGGTGGCCGATACCGGTCGGCGCTGGATGATCCAAAAAGGGGAACGCGGCTAAGCTCGGTTTCCGGCGGATACCCGTAGACCGCTCCGGACCAATGTAATTCAAACGCGCTGATTGGCTGTGACTTGCGAGGTTCCGCCTCCGATCGGCCGCCATTTTTTGACTCAACGCTTGTACTGCGATCAGGGTGTTGTGGCATAACCCAAGTGGGTATGGGGAACCTCTGGGGAACCTCGCTATACTCCGATAATATTGCATTTGAATTTCATCATGATCAAGCTGATTGTAGGTTGTATGCATCGATTCACTGTATTCCACAATCTCAAGGACGCAATCATATGTTCTTAGCAAAAGAACTGTCAAATTTTGAACTTGTTCCATAGTCTAAACCCAGCTCTACATAAAGTCATATACCAAAACGCCAAGGCCCGTATCTCTAAAGCAAAATTTCATCAAGTGTAGGAAGAGTGCACGGAACCCGGAGGCTACTGAGGCGAAGAACCCAGATCGACCACGATCCTCTTTCCAGACACTGAACCACTCCGCAATGTCTCGAGCGCAGCATTAATACCCTCTAACCCACCCTCTGCATGGACAATCTCTGGTAATGTGAGATTTGTCGATTGCAGAAGATCCTCCAACCAGCACACCATAGCTTCACCCACGGTAGGAGCCGTGTGGAAGAGCTTAATGGGCACAGTGTGATATTGTACCCCGGGGTTTTTCTCTTTAGGCAGACCGCTGAATCCAAGGAGATGGGCGTGGCCATCAGGATTAAGAGCCTTTTCAAGCTGTGTTGCTGTGTCTCTTCCGACTATATCAATGGCATATCGCAGTTTGCCCCCGGTGACACCGCGGATAATTTCCACTGCACGATCGATGTCATGTCGATCGACTAGCAGATCTGCACCGGACTGGACAAGCTTAGCCCCATGCCGTGCTGCATCGGCTACACAAATTACGCGTAACCCGGCGAGTTTCGCCAGTTGAAGAGTTATCAGGCCAGTAGTTGTTGAGGCTGGAGTATGAATGTCAGTAGTCAGATCATAGGAATGGAGGCGTTGATAGTCTTACCTCCCCAGATAGCAACCCAGTCCCCACGTTGTGGTTTTTCTGAGTCCAATAATGATGCGAAGCATTCTTCATGTATGTCGGCGGGTACATCATTTCTGTCAAGCTTTTTGATAATATTGGGCAAATTAGGACCCGGAGTTTTTGTGATGAGGGAGAAGTCTATTCCAAATGAGACACCTAAAGCCAACACAGCAGCGACGAATGCGACTCCGACGGAAGCTGAAGCGTGGATAGATGTTGAAGAAGGAATTCGGGCAGCATTGAAGTCGGTGGCAATGGCATATTCTTGGAATGCCGCTTTCCTAATATCCCGGTAATCTGTTGATGGGACAAGCACAACATCCCCTACACGAAGACGTGATGACCCTTTGGGGACTTGTAGTACAAGACCAGCCAGATCCCGCCCGTTGATCCATGGCAGGCTAGGGATACCAAAGTTGTATGCCCTAATCGATTCATGGGTTAGTCATCGACTAGAATCTGGGAGTGCTGATTTCTAGCTGTGGAATAGTGATACTTACGGTCCCTTCCAGTCGACTGGGTTGAGGCCGATTGCAAGAACCTACGAATCAATAGTCAGCATCTCGTGTCATACAAGATCCCGTCGGCGGGGACATGTCATACCTTGACAAGAATCTCTCCCTCATGCAAGACAGAAGGAATAGCATGATCATCTACCAACGCATACTGTTCACGGGCCCCCTTGAGAAGCAAGACTCTTTGTGTTGACTCCTCAGACCGCGGCGAGGGGGGTTCACTCTCAGATCTTGACTCATTGGAGTAATCTGAGACGGACTCCGAAAACAAGTATTGGTGGAAAGTAGTTGGGGTCTTCTGCAACTCTTCGAGTTGGAGGCAAGTAGTAGTGGTTGACATGGTGCTTGGGGGTAGTAGTGGCATGACTTGAAGCTGGGATCACAGAGAAACACCAATCCAACTCTTAGACACTATCTATATTGCGCTTGGTACCAGTCTATATAAATCTCTCGGGCGAGAAGATAAAGCCAGAACCCACATCATTTTAGGGCGCGGGGCAGTGATACCAATCCCTCCCATGCGCACGTACATAGGGTTAGAGCACCTCCACTAAACGCTTGGCTCTGGGACTTCCTAGCAAGACATATGGGATAATTTCGTCTCACATTGGCGCAATAAGAGTGTTTCCGTACTTCCGAGGCCTACTAGCAGTCGTTATCCATTGCTCATGGCGGGGCATAAATGACGTGATAAACTGGATGACCGAGGGTCGATCAACGCTCTTATATTTGCCGAAAGATGGGGGACTATGGGGATTAGAATGATCAAAAGGAATTAATATTAATCTGATTGGCGATATATATGGAAGGATTCAGTAGATATCTAATGTTATCTACTCTATTCAAGTACAAATTCGAATATTTGAATCTCATCAAATTCTGAGTTTATCTCCAAACTGATGTGATCCCGGGTTGCGATGACGAAACTTGCAACTGCCCCAGGATTTCAACACCTTGGACCTAAATCGCGAATATCTGCTTGGTAAGATCTGGAATTGTAATCAAAAGTAGTAATGAGATTGTGTTTGAATTATTAATCGACTTTGCCCGCTTAATAGCTGTGGGTATAGAAATATATACCTATGTGGTCCATCTCAGGTTTACTATACTTCGTAGCAACTGTAACATAAACCAGATCTTTTTATAGTGATTGGTACAACATAAGTTCCGGATATCACTGAAGTTTAAAAAGTATTCTGAGTCTACTCCACGTGTATTGTATAGAATACAAATCCGGGGTCCATAATGTGTTCCCATACATCTGTATCCTGAACATCCCTTTGTTAAGTATCAATCCTCTTGCTATTATCTTCGTTTGCAAGTACCCTTATCACTAGAACTAAGCATTCCAACCGGTTTCCAATTCGGGTTATTCGCTTGCAGGTCTTGTGCCGCCTCCTTAAAGTTCCGTGCGAGCACGTAATTCCACCACAGAACGACAACATAAACTAAGTATCAAGGCTAAATGGCTTGGAAGCTAGACAGGGGTCTGAAAGAACACAACAATGGATCCATCCCAATATTGGCATCGCGCGGGACAGAACCTTCGAGGCAGCCCAGCCGACAACTTTCGATATAGAGTAGTATACAAAGTAGATCTCGCGCGGGCGCCACGGTTATAAACCACCGCAACGCCTGTCAAAATAATTCGATAATTTGACTACTAATTTATCTCTTCAACTTCATTATGACGAACTCTGAAAAAGATGTTGCGCCGAGTGACGAGGTGAACGTTGCAGGTTCTTTGAATGGGCCACACAAAGGTGAGCTTGAAATACTGTTCTTGTTTGAAGTAGATGAAGCTGACTGAGGACCTCACAGTGAAATGGTACCGCTCGACATTCTACAATGCCTTCATCCTTGGTCTTTGCAACTTTCTAGCGCCCGGAATTTGGGGCGCCATGAACTCCTTGGGTGGAGGAGGCGAAGAGAAGCCATATCTGGTCAACGCAGCGAACGCCTTGACCTTCGGACTTATGGTAGTCTCTTGTTTCTTTGGTAGCGTTGTCGTGCGATTTATCGGCATCAAATGGACACTCATTGTGGGAACAATGGGATATGCACCTTACGCAGCGGGGCTGTACACAAACAACCGATTTGGTGAAGAATGGCTGGTGATCCTGGGTGCGGCACTTTGCGGCATATCAGCGGGCATCTTTTGGATGGCAGAAGCAGCAATTGCCCTTTCATATCCTGAGCCATACAACCAAGGACGCTTCTTGGGATTCTGGCTTAGCTTCCGTGTTGGAGGACAAATACTCGGCGGTATCATCAATCTAGGCATCAATGCCCATCGATCAACCTCGGGCTCTATCTCATACACTGTGTACCTGATTTTCATTGCGCTACAGGCTCTTGGCCCCTTTGCTGGTCTGCTTTTGAACAATCCGTCTCAGGTACAGCGAAAGGATGGAGTCCCTGTTCAACTTCAGGTGACGAACAGCATCGGATACGAGCTAAAGAGCATGTCGAAGCTTTGGATCAGTCGCAAGTTTCTGTTCATTGTTCCATTCATTTGCCAGGCTGTGTATACAGAGGCTGTGATGTTTTCGTACGAGGGATTGTGGTTCACAGTACGGGCCAGAGCTCTCGGGTCATTCCTTTCCGGTGTGATTGCTTTGATCATCGGCAACGTTCTAGGAGCCTTCCTTGACACCAAGCGGATATCTCTGAAAAAGAGAAGTCGATACGCATTTTTCTTAGTCGTCGGATGGCAAGGCATGTGCTGGGTCTGGGCTTCAGTGGTGACGACGGAGTTCAACAAGACACACCCGGTATATGACTGGACTGACCCGGGTTTCGGAAGAGCCTTCACCCTCTTCCTGTTCTGGGTTGCTAGCTTCCAGCTCAACTATATGTATCTGTAAGTTAAATCTCGATGGGTGATGGTTCGGTTGGAATGATGCTAATTGATTAGGTTTTTCTTGGTGGGCAACCTTGCCGATGATCATGAAGAGGTCGTCCGGATTGCGGGCTTGTTGCGTGGGACTGAATCTGCCGCTCAGTGTGTCAGCGTATGTACACTTCTTATCGAGCTTCCATGCAACACAATACTAACAAGGTGTCTCTAGTATGGTCTAAGTAGCGTGAGCATCATGGCCGCAGTGGGTAGTGTATACCTCAACTTTGGCTTGTGGGCTATTGCGATATTGCCTGCCTGGCTCATTGTCAAACAGGTCGGTGTAGACTTTGGGGATAAAAAGATCGCTAGGGAAACTCCTGGTTTGCGCGAGGCCGTGGACCACGAGTAAATGGTTAGAGCAAGGGATCGAATTTTGGCGCAAGCCTATTGAGTTGGTACGGCACAAGAATATAATGTTAATTTAGAATTTTGGGGTGTATCCCTTCCGTGTTGAATATATATACATTGAATAGATGATGCTTCTATGATGAGCCTGTTCCAAGGATTCTTCTAACCCAGGACGGTTTTAAACCTATGCGATAAAACCGAATTCCCTGTTATCATGGGGAAACACGAGCAACGCGAGGCGATGTCGTACGAACAGACCGAGCATCCCACAGAAAGTTTGGACTGCAACCATGTGCCACGCCAGTTGATCTTCTCGCATTGGACCCATCCACACGAGCCAAAGATTCAAAATAGTGAGATTACTTGATTCAGTAATTTGACCATTCTCGTCTTGAGTGATTCGGACCAGTTTCAGGGTGTGTAGTAAGCGCAGTGCGGTATCGATTAGAGGCGATGGTGGACTCGTCCACTCCGTGACAGAAGCGTCCAGCAACCCAGTGGAAGGGCTGAACTTTGGCAATCGATGGCGAGGGCACGGAATGAGCTTGAAGAGCTGGGGGGTTGAGTACAGAAAATTGAAGATCTGTGGAATGAACAGTAGCAGCAAGGTTTTGCTGAAATGCCCTAGGATACCAACCACGGCAAACACCATTCCTGCGAAATAGCAGTATGTATCGCCCACAAACACCTTCGACGGATACCAATTATGACACAGAAGGGCCGCTGATACACCGATGAATGGAAGTAAGAAGTAGATCGACAACAAATGCGAGTCAGTGGCAGGGTGCGGGTATGGTGTCATGGGTGCAAGGTACATCGCATCATTGAATAGCAATTGGATTGCAATCACCAGTGACTGAGCAACCTCGATACCATTAATTCCTGCCAACATATTGATCGCATTTGGACAGAAGATTGCCACTGCTGCCATGTACATGTAGTACAGCCATCCAAGATCAACAACGTCACCCAGGTAGGGTTGCAGCGGCACCGGCACGACGACTTGGGTGACGCCAAAGTCAACAAAGTACACAATGAGCATTGGGATTGCGGAGAAAGCAGGGATTAAGACTTTGTGTCTCCAGCGAATATCGAATAGGTCATCACCAATTCCGAGAATCACGACGGATTGCAAAGACAAAAGACCAGAAAGGTAAGAGGCAAGCTATTCCATAGCGTTAGCTTGGGATATATCTCACTAAATATACAACAAAGTCTCACCTTGCCATGTGGGAATCGATGGAGGAATCGGCCATTCTCAATATGTTGCGATTCAATCACAACGTCACGGTTACCGCCGCCCGATGTGGCTGCAACGATATCCTTGTAGAAAGCAAACGGAATGAACATAATAAGGGACATCAGATACACAACTGCGCAGACTGCGCCCATGGTTTCAGGTCTATATCACAATATTAGCACATGCTATGATTTCAAGTTCATGAGCCATATACATACATTTCGGGCCGGCTAGGCTTCGCCATGTCTTTGCCCTTAAGTCCTGCCTTCAAAAATACAGGCCCGAGCCACCTGATAAGGCTGAAAGCCACCGCAAACACTATGCCACATAGTGCAATTGAAGCCACCAAAGGTGCCCCATCCCCTTGGAACGTGGTGTTGAGTATCGCTAAACCGGCCCCCACGAGGGCTAGTAGACGCCAAGTCTCCTTACGGGAGAGGGTGCTTGAGGTATGCATGGCGAACACACGACCGATATGACAGGAACAACTTCCCTCTGTTGCAAAGAGTATCACACAAGGAATTGACCTATGCAACAAGAGGAAAAGCCCACGTCGGCGACGCGCAATCTGTCTTCATTCTCCAAATACTCGATAAGCTTATCGCGTTCTGCCATAGTTATCTGACCGCTAAGTTTGGCGGTGAGAGAGTATCCCGTGATACTTGCGACCAAGAAAGGTAAGGCGACGTCAACCACCTGTTTCATACCCCATACGTGCAGATGCATGAAATTTAAATCGTCATTGGCCCAGCTGTCTAATTCGTCAATCTGATAGCCCAGTCCGTTCCAATGGGGGCAGTGGAGCGCCCCGAGATAACGGCTGGATTTGCCGACTTCGACGCCGGCCATCGGGATCTTGTCACCGTCACCAGATTTAACTTCTATGGCAACCGTATTGTCACCGCTTCTTCTGATCACCGCATGAAAGTGTGGGATCTCAAGGATGGCCAATGGCAACTGATAGACACCTGGCGTGCGCACGACGCTGAGATTCGCGATGTATGTCCCCAAACAAGGCAGAGCCGCAATTCTAAGGCTGCCATTGCGGCTCATGTACTAAACTACTATTTCAGGCCACATGGAATGGTCCTTTTACCGGCCAACATATTGGCAGTGTCGGAGAGGACATGAAGTTGAAAATTTGGCAAGAAGATGTAACCCAGCCACCAAATTCAGGACGGCGTTTCAAGTCGGTCTTTCGCATGACTGCACCGCAAAGACATCCATTTGTATCACTCGACTTCCGCAACATTGATCTGGAGTCATGGCTGGCCGTGATAACACGCGATGGCTACCTCATGGTTATGGAACCCTCCAGTCCCGACAGCCTTGCAGATTGGCAACCCGTTGACCAGTTCCGAGTGTGCACCGCCCCGGAACGCGGAGAGGAAACAAGCTTCAAAGTTCAATTTCATCATGACCCTGCCGATATCACTCACACTATCTCACCGGATTCTGATCGAAAGAGCCTGTCGCTAATTGTAGCTGCCATGGACACCGTCAAGATCTATCGCACCGACGCAAACCGCCGATTCTACCATGCAATTGAACTGACTGGGCACAGCGGTCTTGTGAGAGACGTTTCCTGGGCTAATGGCTCTGTGCGTGGCTATGATCTTATTGCGAGCGGCGGCAAGGATGGTTTTGTCCGCATCTTTGAAGTGTACACGATGCCAGCCGGCCAAGCACCACAGAGCTCTAACGCCCGGAAGGCGGAACTTCGCATTCAGTCGCAGTCGCAGTCGCAGTCCCAGTCCCAGTCCCAGTCACTGTCGCCCCGAGCGACATCGCAGTCCGGGATCGGCTCTGCTCTAGCGAGCCGTGTGCCTGCATCGGCAACTGATCGCCAACCCAGCGGGGATTCACAATTTCGGCACTCGTTCAAACAGGTGGCTTGCATTGACAGCAAACACCTCGATGTGTGGCAGGTTCAATTCTCGTTCTCTGGTGAGTGTTTCTTTATTTGTCTACCGCCCCAAGTCCTTTCACTGATATAACACTAGGTGACTCGTTGATTTCCTCTGGAGATGATGGCACAGTTCGGTTCTGGAAAAGATCTTTGTCTGGAGAATGGCTCGAATACGCTGAAACAGACATGGCTTCTCAGTGATCTTCTCCTTCCAAGCACTGCAAGACATTGGAAATTCTTGAAAAATACCCAATACTTGTGTCTTCCCACCTTCTCGGCCATCACCCCATTTATTTTCCTTTACAATCAATGATACCCTTTACATTTGATTTCTGCATACTCCTGTGATCTCACTTGGTAGTATTTTTGGGACTAATTAGTTGAATTCAAGGTTGATGTTTTTTTTTTCTTTCCCGGACTATCCACGTTACATGAGGAAAGAGCGATGTTTGGAGATGCCGTGGTTGGTCCCTTGACAATTTCCCTCTCGAACCGAAACCATTCTCAACCTTCTACTCTCGTCTCCTATAACCACTTCATTATCTATATTCATTGTTAGTCCACCATGGCTGTCGGTCCGACCATTGGCACTGGCTTGTTCATCGGCGCGGGCCAGGCCCTCGCGGTTGGCGGACCTGCCTCGCTACTACTGTCGTATATAATCCTATCAATTCTGACCTTGGCCATGACTACGGGCATGGCCGAAGTATCCACTCACATGCCATCGCAACATGGGACACTAGTCACCAACGGCTACTTATACATGTCAAGCAGTCTGGCATTTGCTTCAGCATACCTCCGCTGGTACACCCTCGCTTTGTTCGTCCCATATGAAATCACCTCGGCGATGGTCAACCTCGGCCTGTGGAAACCGGGGGCCACGATCGCAATCAGATTGGTTATCATCACGACCATCGTTGTTGGATTCAACCTCCTACCGGATAAACTCTTCAAGAGCTCCGAGCGAGTGTTCACTGCGATGAAGATCGCCACAATGGCGACCCTCTTCGTCCTCTCCCTGGCTCTGGGTCTTGGAGGTGTGGGCGCGCAGCCCGCATGGGGATTCAAATACTGGAAACATCCAGGCGCCATGAACGAGTATCTAGTTCGAGGTGTATGGGGACGATTCCTGGCTTTCTGCCAATGTCTTCTCGATGGCTCTATTGCTTTCACGTTTGCCCCTGAGCTGATTTTGCACCAAGTGGAAATGCCAGCATCACTTGTGCCAGCATCACTTGGCGAAACAGCGCTTCTAAGCGCCAGCATCCCAGGTAGAGTCACATCCAACGTTGCTCAAACGGCATTGCCGTATATCCTGAGCTCTTTGGCCATGGGCGTTATGGCTCCTTTCAATGAGACACGTCTGACAAACAACGGAACGGGATCCGGATTTTCTCCTTACCTGATCGGACTCAAAGATGCAAATATTCAAATTGTCCCTACGATCGCGATGGTTGCAATCCTGCTCTCCGCGGTGGCTTCTGGGCGATCCTTTTTGTATCTCTCTTCTCGCACACTTTGTGCAATGTCGGAGCTCGGCCATGCGCCCTCGATATTTTCCACCCGCAACCGTTGGGATGTTCCATATTTGGCCGTTGCGGCATCCGCCGTGTTCTCCTCTCTTGCCTTTGTTTCAGTGAAAGTCCCAAGTACAGTCATGAACACCTATCTTCTCCGTCTCGTCACGAGCGCCGGTTTCATTTCCTCGCTTGTGTCATTCGCTATCTACCGTCACTTCAATGAACGGCTCAGAGTGAATGGAATTACCAGGCGGTATACTTCCTCTTTCCAGCCATTCGGCACCTATTTTGGGATAGTCATCAGTACCATACTATTGCTGAGCGGCGGGTTGTGGGCAGTACCTAAGGGAAATCTGGTCGGGCCCCGAGGAGCCAGACTGATCACCCCATATGTGAATATCTTTGTATTCGGCCTGCTTTTCTTCCTCCATCGATTCCAAGACTTTTTGCCCGTTGTCGAAATTGAAAGACAAGTGGATATGAGTGGACGCGGACATGGCGACCGCGAAGGATCAAGAGAACCTCGGACACCGAAGACGTACCCGCATCGGGGGAAACTCGACGTAATCCCAGAGGGTTCCGGGGCATTTGAATTGCGACTCATTCATAGCATGTCCACAGAGCCTTCATAATACACCAATGGAGATTGACGCAAGGATACATGCGAGATGGTATAGAAATGGAATTGTGGAATCGGCATGTCTGCGACCCAGCATTGTTGTTTGTTATTATTAATTAGTTATCGTTCGTTTGAAGTTCAAGACTTCACTCTTTCTGTTCCTTGTATAATAGCATTGCCAAATATAAGAAGTTGTTGCGCAACGTGATTCTGATTAGCATTATGTACATAATATATCCATGTATGGAGATCATCCCAAAGACAAAGAAGTGCAATACCAATTATAATAGAATACAGTAACTTTTGCATATATTATACGAAAACTGACCGGACAATTTGATTACTTTAAATTTTTATTTTTTTTCTCCTTTGTACGGAGTACTTTGTGGCAAATAGCGCGCAAATCACAAATCATATCGGAATCCTAACAAGCCCCCCCTTTTACCACTTGGGTCGGAACCCCCAAAACCTCCCACCTCTTTTCCCTTCTCTCCCTTCCGGTTTTCATATTTTATACTTGCAAATATACTTGCAAATATATGCCTGAAACCTTGTCGTACAAGAGCCAGATGACCCTTTGCCCCTCTTTGAAACCATATCCTTCCCCATCTCCTCCGATCTCTCCCAAGCATTCTCTACCCGTTTTTCCCCATGTTACTTTCTACCTGCTTCTTCATACTTCCTTATACTCCGTCATACTGCCTGGATACTTCATCGGCCTATCCTCAAAATACCTCTCATTTCAACCTCTAATACTCCCCGTAGGTAGCCGTTATCGCCTCCTATTCTCCCTTGCGTTCTCACGGATTTCTTTCCCGAGCCGAGTTCGTAGGAATTCCTTTGTCCTCCCACAAGAAAATCCCCGTTCTCCTAAGAGGTTTAAAGGAGGACCAGATCACATATCCTTCCATCACATTCAAGACCTATACTATTTTTTGGGTTCTTGCTCACATTGATGGCGATATCTCACATTACTGCATGACAGGCCTGGCTTTCATGATAGCCCAGTGGAAGGGCCAATAGGGCTACCCCTCGATCCATTTTTGGATTGAAGATATAGCTATGGGCCATTTTTTCCCTTCTTATATCAGTTTCCTACTCACCCATTTAGATGCTAACCTTCCGCAATGGATTGCCCCATTGACTACCTCTCCGGGATGCCTAGGGCATCCAATGACATTCCCGTGACTTTCCCCACTACCTCGAATCAACGCTAGTCCCTATTAGGGCTAGTGTATTCCATGGACTTTACTGAGAACAGTCGGTTTTGCAGATTACCAAATTACCATACCGGTAACCTTGGAATTTTCAAATTTTGAGAATTTTGCCCAGGTGTCTCTGTTCACAATGAAATTCAGAAGAAAGACAGAGCCAGCCCATGGTTGTTTTCGGGTCGAGTCCTTCCCCTCCCCCTCGAAGGCCTCCGGCTCCTCCCCTCACCCCCTTTCACCCCTACGCACTTGGTCTCTCTACCTACCTGGACGGCCCATTCTCTGCCTTAGGCCCCCCATAGCCTCCTCCTTCCTCTGTCTCCAGTTCCTCAAACTCACTCTTCTTTTTCCTCTCCTTTCTCCTACCCTCTTTCCTTCGCGCTTTTCTTCCTTTCTTCCTTCCTTTCTCTCATTTAACTTTTGCGCCAACCTCTTTTCATCTCTTCCGATCATCGATTCTACGACTTCCTCCCCCCCCCCCTTTCGCTTCCTCCTTGTGATCGCACCGTCTTCGACTTTCCAACGCGTCCACTGTCCAACGAGACGAGATTGGAAAGCTACACGACTACGAGAAAAATTGATATGCGACTTGAACAGTGACAGCTTGGCTACGCCTCTGTCAAGAAAACATCATTTTGTCTTCGCCTGAGAGGGGGTTATCTGTCGGCGATGACAGATACCTCCTCCCTCGCCATCACGCACGCCACAACGGATTCCTATCCGGTCCACGCCCATCGCGGGTCCCCTGCTGCCGTCGACGGCGCCGCTTCTGACTCCGGCGCACCCGATGAAGAACCTTACACCATCAAATGCATTTGTTCGTTCGATGAAGATGATGGCAACACGGTTTTCTGCGAAGGGTGCGAGACATGGCAGCACATTCTCTGCTACTATCCGGATAAGAGAGTACCGGATGTGCACAACTGTGTCGACTGCGAGCCACGGCCCCTTGATAACCGTCGTGCCCACGAACGACAACGGCTGCGGCGGATTCGAGAGAAAAGCGAGGACGGTGACCGGAAATCAAGACGATCTGGCCCCAAATCACAAAAGAGAAAGTCCAATGATGCCGATGTGAATGCCTTTGGTCATAGACGACATGATTCTAGTTCACGTGAGCAACCACCATCCAAGAAAGCAAAGGTGTCTCGCCGCCCATCGACTTCGATGAGTGGTATTTCGGTTCCCCCGGGTCTCTCGGCTGAACCGCGAAACCGTCGATCCTCCACCTCCGCTGCGATGAGCCCAACAAGCATCCCTGGCCCTTCTATCCCTTATTATTCGGACGAATTCCTCTCTCTTTACGACCGCGATGATCAATTTGTTGAATCGAAGAGTATTCTCAATTACGGCGTGGATTTTGTGAATGAAATTGTTGCGTGGCTAAAGGACCCACAAATCTTAGCCCGAGTTTCTGATGGACTCAGCGTTGAAGACTTTGCCAAACGGTCCGAAGAGGCCATGGATCGGTCTCGCTGGCCCTCATTGACAACAGAAACCATCACGGACTCGACAATTGAGATCGGTGGTAAGCACCCAGTTCACAAGATCTTGAAAACACAAGATCCAATCAAAAAGGACGATATTGTCGGTGAAATCTTTGGCAAATTAGGCCACGTCAAAGACTACAAAAAGCTCGACAGCAACCGATGGGAGGAATTGGGGCATGCCATGCCTTTCGTGTTCTTCAACCGGCAGCTCGACTTGTACATCGACAGTCGCCAGGAAGGAAACGAGCTCCGCTACGTCAGGCGGGCATGTGAGGCCAACGTGAACTTGAAAATTTACATCACCAATGGCCGGCAGTACCATTTTTGTTTCGTCGCTAAAAAGCCAATCCCTGCAAACTCGGAAATTACCACCATGTGGTATTTCGACGACTCTTTCTTCATGGCTGACGCGACAGTGAAGGAGGAGTTCAAGGACAGGGTGGTAGATCCGAAGGACGCCGCTATTTGCATTAGCACCACATTGGCCAACTTCGGTGGTTGTGCTTGTGGAAACCCTCAAGCTTGCGTACTGAACAAGCTTGATCGTCGCGCCAAGCCCCCTGCGAACAAACACGCAAGGTCAAAGTTGAAGAGCAAGGGCAAGGGCAAGAAGCCAAAAACCCTCGGTCTTCCTGTTGACATCGGTCGGGCCGGTAGCGAGAACACCAAGCATCTTGATGAGCATGACCCCGCAGCCGACGCCCGATCAACCTCTGGTTCTGCGCGTGGTCGCCATACTGGCAGTCGCGATCTCAGCCCCTCGGCGTCGCATCAGCTAACATTGCCAGAGCTCTCCAGTCGCGAAAGACGCAAGATAGCGGACGCCGAAAAGCAGTTCCAACAACTGGAGCAGCTTAGAACTGGCAATCCCAAAAGGAAAAAGCGTTCTAGTGGCCCTCTGACACAGTCCACCCCTGCAACAGTCTCGAGCTCAACCCAAACTGGTTACGACTTCAAACCTTACCACCAGCCTGGCGCGTCTCGATCTTCTGAGATGGCCGGACAATCGTCCCGGCCTGAAGTTGCTTATGTTGACGCTCAAACTGAACTTTATGCCGGTGATGTTGAACGCTCGTTCTTACATGCAGAACGTCTGAGACGAGGATACAGACTCGACATGATCCATCCAACACTTATGCTTAAGATTCGGTGGTGCGCGGGACATCACATCGCAGAGGACTGGGCTCAGCGAAATGCATGGGAGGCCGGCGACTTGAGTGTCGTGCCACCTGGAGTCCTCCCCTGGTGGTACGGATGGTTCCCGCTCCCAATCGACGACAGGTCTCATATCGAGTTGCTCAAGGAAGATTCCGACAGAATGGGAATACCCGCTGATCACGGCCCTCTGGCGATGCCCCCTCGGTGGTCTTTCCACCAGTCCAAATATCCCCAGCCTGAATACAACTATCATGGGATTGCGATCAGAGGAATGGATTATGACCCTCCAGCGCGACTTGTCCAAGGCGATGTTGATACTCGAGGTGCTCTCTCACACAAGCTGGAATCATCCGCGCCCGCGTCTAGCAGTGATCTGTTCAAGCTGTCACTTCCGCCTTATTGGCCATCCACTGCGGCGCATATCTTTAGGGTTCCTGGGGCTGGCAATCGTGGCAATCTACATGTTTCCATGCCACCGCCAAGGGCCTCAAACCTCCCGTCAGCGCTTAGTCCTGGTTCCATGTCGACAGGGAGTCTCGCATCACCTAGTTCTCATGGCACAGCTTCCCCAATCTCTCTCGTGCCATCTTCTGGTTCTGCACTCGCAGCCACCCCTGCCAAGAAGAAACTCAGCCTTGGTGATTATCTGATTCGACGTGGCACAATGGCGACCACACCAACTTCGGAACCAGCTCCTCCCCCAGCTCCTGGTCCTCCTTCTGGCGATCCTCGCCTCCGCACCCAACATTTCCTAGCCATCACGACGGTTTTTGGTGATAATCATCAACCTTCCCGCAAGACCGAAGCTGGAGGTGACAAGAACGAGCCGTCTGACTCTCTGGATATCTCCATGGAGGACGCACCGGATGCAACACCCACCAAAAACCCGTCTATCTCTTCGTAATACGACCATCCGCGTGGTAGTAATGGTGGGCCTGTGATAAAGGGAAAATTCCGCCGTGGATTTAACGTTTCTTACGACCCAAAATTTCTTTTCTCGTGTGATTTCATTTCGATACCTTACAGCGAGGCGGGCACGGGCGTTCGGACTACTTGTTTCAACTTTCTTTTTATGTTTTCTGTGCCGGCTTCTTTTTTTTTCTTCCGACTTTTCGGACTCTGGATGGCGTATTGGCGTGGTTTGGGATTGGTTCTTGGTTATGGGAAATACCATTTGGGTCAGGGTCTTTGAGAATCGTGTCTGCCTGAGTTGCAGCACTTGATCTTTCACGATTTGTCCAGTTTAATCTTGGATATGTATGGCCTCTTTTCGAGATGCTAGATAGCTTGTATGAACAATGTAACTTTGTCCTGTTTTATTGGCCTCACTTGGTGGCCTGACTTCAATGTTAGTAAGGGAGTATAGATCGATATATCTCGACTTGGAATGCTTGATTCTCCGATATCTCTTTGACAAAGCCAGGTTAGTGCATTTTCTATGAAAAAAAAGGTCAAACTTGTTCAATTTGACTATGCGAGATGATAGGCTGAAAGAACAAGATGAGTCAATCATCGCGAGGGGAAACTCCTCACGCGACCCCTCGTTCCTTCTCTTCCCTCTGTGATTCTCATCTACAACTCATATGCAATGCTTATGCCATTGATTCTAAAACAAAATGAACAACTCTAATCAAGAAACCCTTGTGCTGAACGAGATTGATCCCCGCAGATCTACAGACGTCTCCGAGATCGAGCAACCTACACTTCCTCCGGCAGATGGAGGGAAAGCTGCATGGTTGATGTTAGCCTCATGCTGTTTCATTCAGATACCAGTCTGGGGTCTGTTGTGACTAAACAAAAACCACATGTAAATACTAACGAAACATCTAGGGTTCTCCACTGTTTTCGGCGTCTTTCAAGAGTACTACTCAACACATGACGTCCTACAGGGAAGCAAGAATGACCTAGCGACTGTTGGAACTACGTCCACCGTATGCAAAGAATAAACGAAGACGACTTCAGTCTACTCTAATGTCTTCTCATAGGGACTTCTCTATCTTCTCTCGCCTATCACTTTCACGCTCTTAACGAGATACCCACATCTACAATACTATTCTGCACCCGCAGGCTTGGTCATCACCGTGATAGGATCTCTGTTATCCTCATTCTCGGAGCAGGTATGGCATTTGATCGCCACACAGGGTGTAATGTGTGCCATTGGGAATGGACTCTTGTTCAGTCCGTCTTCCTTGTACCTTGACCAATGGTTCTTGCGTCGGAAGGGCCTGGCTCTTGGAACGATGTGGGCCGCAAAGAGTATTGTTGGAGTTGCCTTGCCTTTCATTGCTAGTGCTTGTCTGAATAGGTTTGGCTCGAGTACTACGCTAAGGGCTTGGACTGTGGTTACGGTATGAGCCAGCTCCTTTCCCCTTTGTGAATTGGTTGAAGCATAATAAACTGTGCCTTGGCCTTGATACTCAACCATCGGGCTATCAAGTTGGGGCTAACAATTTTTGAATTGTCGGAATCTAGTTGTTAACCACCCTCATGGCCTTGCCATTCTTGAAACCTCGTATCCCAATATCGTCCTCTTCTTCAGCCCGCCGCTTAGATTTGAGTTTCCTCAAACAAGCCACATTCTGGATGCTGCAAACAGGGAATATTATCCAGAGTTTTGGATATTTCTTGCCAACAACATTCCTCCCTTCTTATTCAACAAGGACTGTCGGCCTATCCCAGAATACCGGTACAATGCTAGTCTCATTATTCAACGCAACTTCTATCGTTGGTGGTATCGCCCTAGGAGCACTCTGTGACCGCTTCTCCGTCACGAACATCATGCTGCTATCTTCGGTTGGCTCCGCATTATCGGTATTTCTATTCTGGGGTATGGCATCATCGTCAAGCGCAGACTCATCACAGACAGCCATTGCCCTTCTTACTGTCTTCTCCATCACGTATGGCTTCTTTGCCGGTGGGTTCAGCTCCACCTGGTCTGGGGTCATTACTCAGATCAAGCGTGACTCATCGCCATCACTGGATACTGGACTTGTCTTTGGTCTTCTTGCTGGTGGACGAGGGATTGGAAATGTTATTAGTGGACCGTTGAGTACAGTGCTGCTTCAGTCGGGGTCTTTGGGGGATTCGAGTGGTCTGAGTGGCAATACTGGCTACGAAAGCCAATATGGAACTTTGATTCTCTTCACTGGCATCACTGCCTTTTTCGGTGCATGGAGCTGGATGTGGCGGTCTATCAGTCCTGCACTGCGGTGTCTCCGTTGATTGTTCGGAACAGTCGAGTATATGAGCAGAGGATATGCAGTGATGGTTGGTGTATAGTCAATGAAGGAGTTGCAAAGACTAAGCGAGGTGAATTGGATCAAATGTCAGCTATCTTTTTATGAAAATGTTTTATTCAAACTATTCTTTCCTTTTGAAGAAGAAGTAAAAGGTCAGACTTGAAATGAATTGGAACACCGCGTCACGTGCAGTCTGCGGAGCTTCGACTCCAAATGCGCGTTCTTCAATCCCAGCCCCGACAACTTTCTTACATATACCTACTGCAACCAAGGGCCACTGCCCTATCTACAACAATGGCATCCGAGGCCGCACTCCAAGATCCCCTTCTGTCACTGCGACGTGCGATTGCCTCTGGCAACCTCCCAACGCCAACGACCTCGTCCGAGCTCTCCGACCAACCTGCCACAGACGACCTAGCCAAAGCTACACATCTCTACTTCGCCCAACCAACCCCTCAAACAATCGCTCTGTCAACCCTCACAAGATTCATCTCGGCATCTACCAAGTCCCCTGTTGACCTGCGCAGCATCCTTTTCGCCTGGCAGAACAAAGATGTCGCCATTCCCGAGTACATCGCCAAGGCGCAGGAATTCAACGAAGCGCTGAAGCAGCAGACGAAAGAGGGTGAGAAGGAAGAAAGTGTTCAGATTCTTATTTTCCTCGAGCGTCTTGACCTTTTCACCTGGCTAGAGGGTGCCTCCGACGACAGCGAACATATCAAACCCCTCGAGGGCGCTGCTGCCGCTGCAGAGGCCGCCGCCACAGCCGCAGGTGTTGCGCAAGCCGATAATGCCGCCGGAATTGCCGCCGGGGCAGTTGGCGGTGTTACTACCGTCCCCAGTGGAACCACAGGAGCAGCCCAGGCTGGGACTCAACTTGGCCGCCCACAAAAGCAGATTGACCCTCGACTACAGGAGATCTACAATGGGGAGCGCAAGACCGGTGACCGCAACACAGTACTCCGTGGAATCAAGCCGACAGTGAGTTTACTCTAGACAGGATGCGATATACCACAGCAAGCTAACACCCACTCCTAGGACTTCTCGCACGTCCGCAAGAGCGCCGAATTATTCCTCGACCGCAACCGCAGTCGCCCCGGCCAGCCAAGCGCCAAACCGGGCAGCAAGGGCACCATCCCGGCACCATCAGCCGGCCTCTCTATGCCATCATCGCGCAAATCGAGCTCCTCCCACTCCCGCCCGGACCCAATCATCCTAATCTCCCCCTCCGCCTCCTCTCTCATCCGCATGTCGAACGTGAAATCCTTCCTCGAAGAAGGCATCTTCGTACCCCCGGACCACCCAACCCTCTCGAGCGCCACCGACGCCAACCTCGTGAAGCTCGAGCGACCACTCCGTCTGAACGGCGACCCCTCGAACCCCAGCGCGAGCTCAAGCTCCCGCGCCGGCGGAAAGCCCCCCCGTCCAACCAAGTTCATCGTCGTCGACGGCACGACCAACTTCAAGCCCGAGTACTGGAACCGACTCGTCGCCGTCTTTACTACCGGCCAGACCTGGCAGTTCAAGTCTTACAAGTGGTCTTCGCCCCCGGAGCTGTTCAAGCATGCTACCGGTGTGTATGTCGGGTGGCGGGGTGAGGACCCGCCTACTCAGGTTAAGGGGTGGGGTCGTGGTGTTGAGACGTATGCTGTTGAGCGGTGGGACGAGAAGAATGGTGTTCACGGTGGTGGGCGATGGCGGGATCGGGAGGTCGTTGAGGGTATTTGGACTGCTATTGAGGAGGGAATGAGACTTCGTGGATGGGGAACTAAGTAGACTTTTGACATCTTTTTTTGGTCTTCCTTTTTTTCTCTCGATTTCCTGTCATCTTGTTCTCTCAATACCCTCTATTTTCCAAAAATATGATGACCATCGGCATTCAAGGCGCAGTTCTAGGCGTTGTGGCTGTCTTTCTCTTTTTTTTTCTTTTCGTTTCTGTCATGTTTTGTGTATGTATAGTTGAAGTATCTCGACAATCCATTTGAATTTCAATCTGTAACTTGGAATTCGGTTTGATATAGTTCACAACTCACTAAGGCGTTGAAATATTACTGGTGTCAACATAGCCCTTTTTATAACTAAACACAGAGTTTATTGACCATTTGGAAGATATGAGAATATAAGATCATGTTCATTGCAATTCTCAATTAAAGAATAATATGACATACACAAGCAGACCAGAACTCACTCGCTGTGCCCGGTTAGAATGATGCAGGGAACTTAGAAAAAAAGGCGAATCATAGGAAATGGAAATCAAGATAGAAAGAAAATAAAAGCAGTATGACATGCTGAAATGAAAAGATATCAAAAAAAGCAAATGCAGAGGATGAGTTGTATGAAGAGAACAGAGAGAATAGGCAAAGGATAAAAAAAAGGACATGCAAGGAACGCCGGGTCAGATGCTCAAAAAGGAAAAGAAACAGCCTCTCCAATCTTTCATGATTTCAATGATTTGTTTTTTTTTTGTTTTTTTCTGATTCTTCTGAAGTCTTCCCTGTCAACACTTCCCCGAGGAGAGAAATAGAGGGAAATGCGTAAAGTGAGGGAATATAAAGGAAAGGAGAAAGAGAAATAAAACATAAAAACAAAGGCAATGCCATCCAAATATTACAAATATTTTCCAGTTCCGGCCTTCTCTATAACATGAGCCATCGATCATAACGTCTTTCGTTCGGAGTGGGAGAATCTCGTGACGAGTGGATTAAAAAAAAGAAAAATGGATATGGCAGCCAGGCACAGACTCATCAAGAGACTGTGCCTGGACTGCATGCGGAGAGAGTAAAGAACTTCGTGGTCGGAAACGATCGTGACGAGATTGATGAAATCGGGTGTCAAGGTCGACCGGATATTTCATGTCCCCCTTGTTGTATAAGGTGAGGGGGGGTTTCCGTGTTGGGGCCACAAGCATGAGTGCGGGGTTGCAGTGTGGTGAGATTCGATCTGTGCCTTGGGGATGGCGTTCGAATGCTGATTACAGGCTGCAGGTGTTGAATGCTTCGGGTAGTGATGCACCGAAGAAGGGGTCTCATGATGAGTCGGAGTCGGAATCGCAGTGATACGAATCGTCTTCGAATGGGTTGCGGACTATTTCAATGCTTGTGGGCGGTGGTTGTCAGGCACGGGCAGAACGACTCATGCTGCGTTCTGGGAGTGCCGGCGGACCGGCTGGCGTGGGCGAATATGAACGTGGGCCTCCCAGGATGTCTACGTCGTGTTCTTGGAGAACAACGGAGTATTTGGGGTCGCGCAAGAACTTGGGGACGGAGTCACTTGACATCAGTTTGAACACGGAAGTTTGAGCAAGCTCGAACAGGTGCACCACTTCTTGGAGACTCTTGAACATAGATTCGTCGTCTCCCACAGCCTTGGTCATGCGGCTGGCGAGGCTGTTGCGGAGCGCGTGGTCGATATTCAGCTCACAGGGTGAGCCGGGAGCCAAGAACGCGTTGTACAATCCATATGCTGCCGCCAAAGTTTCTCGCACCGAGTCGACCTTATTAAATGTACCCATCTTCTCGGCCTTGTGGTAGTTGGTGGTGAATTCCGAGACATCGAGGTAGAAAGACAGGTTCTCCTCACACAGCGAGTAGCGAAGGAATTCACGGAAAAGCAGACGCAGAGCTGGATCCTGAAGGATGTGGGTCAATCGAGCATTATTGGAGTCGCGTGGCATACCACGGCTGTCGTATGTCGTGGTAACCTCGCGGGTCTTCTCACGTGCAATCCATCCACACACGCGCTGTCCACGCTCGGTAATGCCGTAGATGGCATACTTGGAAGGCTGGAAATGAGCATTGGTCCCAACATCAGGGTATTGTTTGTCGTCTTGGATCATCGTGATCAAGCCGTACTTCAAAAACAGCTCGGAAATCAAGCAGGTCTCCCGGCGCTCAATAGTAGTTGAACAATCCATCAACCAGTCCACCGATGCCTTTCCGGTGAATGTGTTGCTATAAATCTTTCCATCCAGGAGCTTACGCTCCCGAGCCACCTTCACACCAACAAGGCCGTTGGTGTAATCACTAAGCGAGTCGGAATCCGATGTTGAGATACTGCTCTTAATGTTCGGGCCATCCTGACCAGCAAAGCGGCGGAAGATCACCTCGATCGTCGCGCGATCATGGGACAGCTTGTCGGTATCCGTGTCACGCTCCAGGTTCACCAGCTGCATGGTGTTGCGTGGCGATTCTAGTACATCCATCACGTGACGAGCGGTAATGCCGTTACGCTGACAGAAACGCTGCAGGATATTGATACCCTTCGGGGTGAGCTGGAAGAGGGCGCCCTTGAGCGGGAAGATCAAAAGTGCTTTGCCGTCGACAGATTCAATGAAGCGCGCATCGACAAATCGCTGGCAGACGGATCGGGCCATTTCCTTGGCCATGGAGAAAGTAGTGGTCGTTGTGGTGGTGACGATGCGGGATGGGTCCTTTGGATCGGGCATGCGGTTCGACTGGGAGAACTTGAGGGAGCCCAAGTTGTTGATGGCCTCTTCTGAGGTGAATGTGTGGTCATATCTTGTGAAACGAACGCGGTGCGAATCCAACTTCAAGCTGACCATCAATGTGGAGAACAAGTCCATGAAATCCTGCGCAAATCAGCCCAATTGTTCCAATATTTCCTTTCCCAATCATGTTTTGAACCTACCTTGGTGAATGGTCGCTCATCTTCGGTCATGCGCAATAACCTTGACGAGGTCTGATGCATCTTGGGTGCGGGCGGCGGGGAAGGGCGGGTTTCGTGGGGTGGTGTAGGAAGACGCTGAATAGTCAACCGACGCTTTGGAAGCGAATTGGGAGGATTGTCTCCCAAAGCCGGAGAAGAAGGGCGCGAAGTTCCCGTCAATTGCACGTAGGCGTCGCTGTCGAATGGTGGGGTCACAGGGGTTGCGGAGAGCTTATGCGATCTCGACAGGCTACCGTATGAAGTTGAAGAACGTAGTGTACTTCCAGACAAAGTAGCAAGAGCGTTTGAAGTTATCTGGGCTAAGGCAGCGAAAGAGCGACGATTGCGGGAGATTGTACCGCCAAAATCAGAATCAGGAACTGAAGGGAGAGAATCTTCTCGGGTGTGGCTCCCGGTTTGGGTTGGCATTGAATGGTTTTGAGTCTTCGGGTTGAACCAGAGGGAGGAAAAGTGGGTTATACCAAACACCTGATACCGGAAAAAAACATGGGAATTTTTGGTCCAAAAAAAAAAAAGAATAAAAAGGAAAAAAAGAAAAAAAAAAAAAAAAAAGCCTTTAGGTTGAAGCTCCCCACATCTGTCGGTGAGAATTGGGGGGTGTGAAGAAGAGATAANGAGCAAGGAAATTATACACTATGACAATTTCCTCTTATTATTTTCCTTTTTTTTTTCTCGAATCAATTTCAATAGAAAAGAAAAGGAGGAGTAGAAGAAAGATGGGTCTAAAGGGGGGGGGGGGGGAANATGGGATTATCGACGAGAAAAATAAATTATTTTTAAAAAAAATGGAAATAGGAAAAAGATAAGAGAGAAAAAAAAGGGAAAAAGAAAGAAAAAAGAAAAAAAGAAAAAGAAAAAAAGAAAAAAAGAATAGAAGCACCATTCGGCCTGTCAGCCTATGATCCACAGCCCACGCGTGAGCCCCGAAAGAGTTTGGCCTGATGCATCCAAACAACGTGGGCCATGAAGATCGGTGGGTTCTGGGGTCTGGTATTACAAGTGTATAATTACCATACCTGAAAAGTACATGGTGTCTTCAACCGGATTTTGATTTAATAGATGGATACATTCTTACGTTGTAATTGAATGCAAGGGGATTATTGAAATATACCTTAACCAAATGGCTGGGATATGTGAATAACCTTGGATTCTATAGTCCACAGATAGTCTATTCTCATAGTTTGGATAATTCCAAATCAACCTATGGAGCCAACCGAAGAAAATATTAATTTAAAGACATGGATCGTCGGTCTTTTTCCAATGATTTCATCGATTTTTTGCCGATGTTCCAAGGTCGACCGAACAGATCCGACAGATCGTGATACGGCTGTACCGGTAATACCCCATACCCGTAACCTGAACATTCAACATTGAAACATTTGAATGTTGCATACCTAACCCGTTTCATTGTTCTTAACCTTGGAAATTCCCCCTGCCTGAGTCACTACTACCTTACTGACTTAGGACTAGTTCTCTGTTGATAAAATATCTGAAGCTTCGGAATATTAATAGGTGAATCTAGATGTATATCTTCAGTTTTACTATATTTTATATACAACGCACCTGGTTTTGATGGCTTTTGAATGATTTACTCTAGGCTTCTACGATATCTACCCCATCCATTTCACCATTTGTGATGTGTAAGCTGTATGCTGACAAAACAGGTAACGATGTAAAGCTTGAGCCCACGTGGGAATCCTTACACTTCCCGAAATCTAACGTTATATTGTTATTTATGATACATATGTGATGCCCAGGTGTTGATATTATCATCTTAACTACCATGGAAGTCCTGTTAACCTTATCGAGTGGCAAACACTGGAGTACTCCGTAATCTACCTAGATATGACAACGGGGCTTTTCTGTGTTTATTCCTAAATATTGGCCCACTCCAAGCCACCTCGAATATGGTCGGGGAAATAGATCAGAGACGTTAATATCTATATTGTACAATGGGTCCGGAATATTGCCGAAGAGTGGGCATTATTTTACCTACAGCTATTTACAGTGTCTCCAGAGGATCAGAAAAATCCTCATACACTGGGCATCACATGTCGCCATCGGGATCAGAACCCCCACTTCCAGCCCGATCGTCCAATGGTGGGGGCAACCAGGAACCTTGGTACACTTTCACCCTTTTTCCCTGTTTCGGACTTCGTAGATTATACCAAACACTGCGAGTGTTTCGTCTGGTCGCTAATCCTAATTTGGCGTGTCGCATATAGGCTTTGATCCTGAAACTACACTATATTGTACAGCGCCAAAAAGGACAAGACAACGCGATAATTAATATATAATCCGCTATTCTACCCGAAGATAATGTATACAAGGTTAAACCGTCATAGTGGGGGGAGGGGTATTTCCCTTTTGAGTACCTTGCGTGTAACCTGATAATATATAAAGGCGGTCAAGAGGAAAATAAAAATCCTAATCTCCAGGCTTCCATGGCGATTCCAAGCGCCTTCTTTTCATTTCGTGTGCATAACCCATGTGGTCCCACGTGGGCACACGTGGAGAGAGATGCTTAGCGTCTGACCGCCGAATCCCCTATTACTGTTTTGCGCTTAGAGGGAGGCGCAGTCTCGCGAATCTTTCCCTTGACTGTCTAGGTTACGGGTCGCGATGGGGAGCTTTCGCTAATAAATTCCATAATTATAAGCGTGGATTACACTACTTTTCCAACGGTTCGGGGTCGTGGTATCCTGGTTCCTGGGAGCCCGTGTTTCAGCTTCCTCTCCGTTCAGTTTCGCGATAAACATGGGGGTTTACCGCCTTGACGAAACAATTAACGCCTTCAAACCGGAGACGCCCTAGTGTCAAATACCCGCCAAGCTCTGGGGATCATGATCGTCTATTTCGTTATCAATTCATCCATGAGCTCATGAGCTCTTGAAATACGAGGTGATCAATGCGCAGGCAGTGGCTGGTAATCTCACTTTCTCCGCGGTCGGGGGCCAACGTTGGCGAGCAAACGCTAACCGTCAACACGAGAGCCTCATTTTACACTTGATTCCCGTTGAGTCCGCGGCCCAACACGAGGGCACAACATGGCCACAAGGATTTCACTTGCATGAACCAAGCTACTCAATACCCTGTCTAGATCGAGCTATCAGACACGTCACGAAGACCCCTTTAAGGGGCAGTGCTCACCGAGAAACAGGGCTGACCAACCAAAGCTCTCGAAGCAGGTCACGCGAAACAACTATTCAAGATGTCAGTGCGAGTTTCATCCGCCTGGTGCCGGGCAACCTTGCCTAAACAAGTGGCATTCTGCGTCGAAGGAGCTATGTCTTGGAACAAAAAGGTTTAGACTAGACCGCTCAGACCTAGCTAGAAAGACAGATTAAGTAAAGATACACATTGATTGCCTATCATTTGACACGAGATTGGTTCCCCCGCAAGACGAGATTAGCCAACAGAAGTTAAATTGGATAGCGCAGATCTAAGAAAAAAAGGTATTCTACATCACAGGAGAGAAACCTTGGAAGGCGATAAGAACATTGGAATAAGCGACACGTCATATCTAGAAACTGTTGAGATCTATCGAGCAGGATCGATCACAATGACACGATCGAACGGTGCCACGTGGAGATTCAAGCAGGGGAGGTAATTCAGGCAAAACAGTTTCTCATCCCAACAGGGGCCCAGCTTATGTGATGAAATTGGGGGCCAAAAAGGGAGTTTCCGGCCGCTACTTTTCGGCTCAGCCCTGTACGAGAAATGCCGAGGTGGCTCAAATTACTTTCGTGCGGCTCTATATTGAGGTTGACGGGGTTTAGGCTGGTTTCAAGGAGTCTTGATAAGACAAAGTGAACAGTTCAAGGGGTGGGTTAGCGAATTCGATAACTTTGTACTCCGTACTCCGTAATACGTTACTTCGTATACAGATACGGATATAGATTAATTTCATTACAATTAGTCTTGCACATCAGATCCATTATTGCGAGACGCTAATCTCGAAGAGAAACTAGTGAAAACTATCCCTGTCGCTTTGTTCCGCCTACCATGGCGAAAGTGGATTGAAGCTATCCAATATTGAGGCCCGCTAACAGATTGGCTCACGGAGGTTTTCCTATTCAGAGTCTTAAAGTTGCGGTCAGACATTCAACGGCAATCAGAGAGAGATGATTGAGCCGAATGAGACTCCAGCAGTGAGGTATGTATGTAACTTTGTATCAGTTATTACATACAAGTAATTTATGCCACATGGTATTGTATTTCTCCAGCTATCAACATCCCTGGTGGCCACGCGACAAGGGATTCCTGCAGGTTTGAATTATTCAGGGGTAATAGTCACCACCCAGACGCATATGATATAAACACAATGTGGGCAATGTGGACTGCACGAGATACAGGTTTCAACACGAGTCATGAAAACTCAAAATCACTCCAAGACCCAAATCATCAATAGAATTCAGCTGCCAAGATCCCAACCCTACCATTTCAGAACATCCTTTATTCCAGAGCCAGGGTTGTCCCTGGGTGTCGATCCGCACAAATGGAAAGCTTATGTACGGAGTACATTAGTTCACTCTGGGACATACCTTGCCGAAAAAAGATGGAACAATTCTGATATGGTATACTTCGTGCAGGCAACTTACTTTCCTAGTCACATATCCCCTCCTTGCCTATTCGAGGGTCCCTGCATGTAGCAGGTGTACTTCATACATACTCCGAAGTGCATGGTTGTACGCAGATCTCTGCGGAATTCAGGGAATCAACATCCGAGAACTAGTTTGCTTTTCTAGGAATGTGGCTGGCGCGATTGGGATTCGAACTATGCTCTGATGCTCCCTGGACGGGCTAGCCATGCTAAACTCTAAACACCTAGTCAGCCCTGGCCTCGGGGTGTGGTTGTTGGGTGAAGTACATATTTAGATTTGGGCCAGGCCGGGGTAGAGAAAGGCCTAGATGAATCGATGAATCTCGGCCTTCACCTTCACTGCCCCTTGATGCACCACACCATTTACTAAAGTACCTTTAGATGTTCTAGATCACAATACAGAATACTATCTCAATCTTAAATTATAGGACCGATCTTCCCTTCCGAGACCCCATCAAACGGTCCAGATTTAGACAGGCTAAGAAAATCCCGAGACTACGTATCACATTGTAGGGGCCGAAGATGCCGGGAGCTACGCATGTGGGGGAAGTACGGAGTAAAGTATAGCTGAGGTTGCCACGTGGATTACTGGAGAGGTCATATCTGATTATCCCCCAGTTACAGCAGGCCGCGACTCATAAGCAAGGTGGCCTACCTATGAGAATAGGTGTGACCCCGTATTGGGACCATGTGGCTTGCGCAACGACCTTTCCTCCGTACTTTGTAAATCAGCCACATGCAATCTTGCCGGGATGACCATCCTGACAAAGAGTGTGATGGACAGAAACTCTCCTTGCAAGACTAGCGAAAACACTAGTGGAATCCCGTGCACGCAGCACTTTGTGAACAGAGCCTCATCGGATATGTTACCTGTTCGGTTTGACTTTAGGAGATGGACACATATGTATCTCTGGGCGCTCGGTACGGAGTCGCCGTGCTGATCTTTATTTCTTGAGGCCGCTGTCAAAGGTGCGGCTTTCATTGTGTACTTTTAACTCGCCGGACTTAAATATCAATTATTCGGACATCCCGATTATCTATTTATGAGAGATCCCGAGTGGGGTGTTTTCGGATATATGCAATCATCAGGGTTCTGATCTGCGGGCATACACGGAGTAGATAAGACATGATCTTCAATGTCGCGAAATTGCACTTTGTTCACACAAATAGGAGTGGTTGGATTGTGCACATTATACAACCGAGGTCCCTATAGGCCGTTATAGTAATCTCCCCTTTGCCCATGTGTATTATATACGTATATTATACCGTCACCTTGTATGTAAAATACCATGGATTCGTAACCGTTTCGTGGTCGACTCCACTTGCTGAAAACAGATAGTGTAGTAGTGAATCACGTCATAGACTTTTGCATGGGTTTCATGAATTGTTGAACCATACTTCACGAAATACCCTGAATCATGGAGTCTTCCACATTTCCGGCCCAACGGGGACTAACGGAGAACTCCGGTGGCAAAATCCACGAGAACGCTAGAAGCCTTCTAGAAGGATTCTGGAAGACGCCAAGAAGCCTCGTTTCGGATAGTTCCATGGTTCAGCGGTCCACTATATACCTAGGTAAGTGCTCGTTTCGCCTATTTCTCCTCTTTTCCATTGATTAAGGGGCAATATCCTAGAAATTTTTGTTTCTAGTGTTGATTCTTTGTTGTTTTTCTCCTGTTCCTGAAATTCCTACTGATTTCGGGAAGACCAAGGCTTGGCAAGTGTCAATTGTCAATTTTCGAACTATGTCCACACTACTCCGTAGGGTTTACTTAAAATCTCTATCAAGCCAATTAGGTATATATTAACGGAAATACATATGGATCCCCTTGTTATACATACTAGTACAGTCGTCTGTACATGTTTCATCTTTTCCGCCTTTTTCTGCCGATTAACTATAAAATTGATGCTAAGATATCTAAACAAAAAAATTAACATCTAAAAGGACATTTAAAAAGATATTTGAAAAGACTATAGAGACCACCGAAAAGAGATAACAAGGCCGTATAAGCCGGTGACTATATTCTTGTATATATTATATATGCAACAGGTTCATAAGCAAGAGTCTCATATTGGATATACTTGTATCTGATCTACGGTGTACGTAATAATAAGGCCGAGAAAGACAGAAATATCTCCGATGGGTGGTTACCATACTTTGTACTTCGTACAAAGTATATCCACCAGACAACTCCACCTTCACGGTAGACACGGCAGAGGAGCCACACGGGAACAAAAGGACCTTCAAGTCCACGTGGCAGATCGGCAAAACATCGGTGACACAGAGCAAAGCCGAATTACACATGCCGCTATAGTCCTACCTGGTTAGCCTGTGAGATACTATCCCGCTAAATTATTGTAAAAAGCTATTTATTATCTTCTGTGCACTCACCGGAAGTAAAGTCGAGGTTTTTTTTTGAAAAAAACCTTGAAATTGTCTACGATGTTTTTTTTTCCGTGATACCCACTTATAGCTCGTAGACATACATATCGCAAATAGCAGATAGCAGAGTAAGACAATTAAACCAAATAACTATCAAGTAATAATCAAACGTAGAGCAACCAACCATCGAGCGATAATCACCAAAACTAGGCCGTACTACTTATTCTTGGTGTCAAGTTTCCAGACTAGAGGTTTCGAAAAGTACGCATTTGCAATCCGTAGAACAAAAGCAGGATTATGAGACCGAAGCGTCTGGGCGAGTCGCGTATCACAGGTCCTCTTCTCTTTCTCCGTGAACTCCGACCCTCGGTCGTGTATACAGCACATACATTCAACGGTACAATGCCCGATGCCTCTCCCATCTTTAGCGGATAATCGACGTCTGGCGCAGCATCCACAGTCCCGGCTACAGCAACCTCCTCTGCCAATACAATCTTCGACGAGCTCTTCCCGGAGATACCAAGCAGGATTGCTCTTCACTGACATGTAGCCCCTTCTCAAGGATCCCATACGGAGCTGACACTCCTCTTCGTAGAGATCCCGCACTCGATGGCAACGTGTTTTTTTAAGTTCCTTCAACTCCTCTTCGAGTGGGCCAAGTTTTACGTCGTTGTCATCGACGCCCGTAAGCTTTTTCGCAGCTCTAATCTTGTTTATCAACGCATCTTCTCGTTGAACGGTTGACCGGAGCGAATTTTCAGCCAGAATGATATCGATGACCAAGGTGACATGATATTTTGAGAATCGGTCATGATAAACCCACCCATCTGTATTGGTATAGTTGTAAGTTGACTTGGCAGACAAAGTCCCATACTCTCCCAACATCTTGGAGGTTTCGAGATATGGATGATGATCAAGCGACAGGTAAAGTCTTCGAAACCAGGAGTAGTTTTGTAAGCCGAGCGTATCATAAAAAGAATAATGAGAATGAGAGCGGAGTTGGGAATTATTTTATCTACTTTGTAGTTATCATCATGATCTTGCCTTGGTTTATAAGGTTCACGTTCTATCCGGTGTCAAATAGGGTCAATTTATTAGCGCATCGGACTATTTACTTCACTGGGGTTAGTGATCTCATTCATATCTGCAGGCCCCGGGTACCAGATCTCATATTGGAAACACCAATTAAATATTAGAACTAGCTACTTTATTTCATTGGCTCATTCTCTAAAAAAAACACTAAGATCAACACAAGAGGAACCTTGGAAAAGTCACAGTATGAAGTAATTTAGGAAGGCATGTACTGGTAGTTACTTACATGCACACCCTCCCCTCGTTTCTCCTCCTTTCAATCAAATACAAGACTGCCTCGAAAAGAACACTTTCTTCTTTTTCTTCCGCCTACCAAGATGAGTGAGAGACGAGTTACTCGCAGATTTTGGACACCCATGTATGCCATCGCTTTCGCCATGGGGCTGATCGTTTTCTACGTAAAGCGGAGGGAGCAACAGTGGGTCTCCCTGATCATGGCGAGCTTAATGTGACGCCTGAACCGCGAGTTCATCATCGCAGACCTCTTCAAAACCTCCAAGTTCATCTTGAGAGATTCGATACACAATATCATCCCATTATGGTTGCAACAGAGGCAGCCTATCACCCGCCCCATGCGCTACTCAGTTAGTGCACCCCCATAGAGTACCCAGATTCTTGCTATTCCCGAGCAGACCCTTTTTCCCCCGGTTCAAAAAGGAAGGAGCGACTGTTTTACGTTGAAGGCTATTGCAGAGACACTCCAGGCTCTCACTAAAACCACTTGGTTTGTGTTGGTTTGTACGTTTTTCAGATGGCTTGGTTTTGGCTTGGTTTTGGCTTGATTTTGGCTTGGTCATAGGTTGTGTAGAAGCTCTGATTATTTGCAAAGCCGTTTGGATGCTTTTTGGGTGATTTTGTGTTGGTTGTTGGGCTTTTATGACCCGAGGCCGTTGGATGCCTCGAGATGTTAATTGACAACATTTGAAGTTCGTACTTATCCTCATCACAGTCAGTTTACACCATTCTACGCCTTCTTATCTATTTTCTATCAGTCACGGCTAATTCTTTCTATCATTCTAACCATAATAATAACAAGGGGAGAAAACATCTAAATAAACGACATCTGAAAAATACGCACGGAAAAGACATGATAAGGCCGTCCGTATAGATGTAGTCAAATGCGGTAAATGTAGTACTGCATTTCCCGAAGACATAGCACTAGATGAATTGTATGTGGCCTTGAAGAATACAGATCGGTCTTTGTTTCATGAATGATGTATTTGATTGGTTGATCTTGTTACGCAGATTCTCTCTTGATATCGTGACTCCGGCTTAGTCGGTCACTCGCATAGCATGGATGACCACAGCAGTTCTGCAAAAAACCTTTATGCAGATAACCATGTCAAGAATCATGCACCTCGCAACGGGAACTGAGGAGGCGCATATGGTACTTGCGCAGATTTGAGGCATCGTAGGGATCTACACTCTAAATATGTCGATGAGTACCGTACGTGATCTACATAATTGACTATGTCATTCAAAGATCAATATTGTTATTACCATCAAGATCAAGAAGACAGCTTGTTAGTTACTATTCCCGGAATTAATCTTATCACCGATGTCAGCCCATTTAACGGTCTTGATCGTTGACCGCTACTGCACGTGGGGGAAGACGGAAGTTGTCCGATTGATACTGATCGCCACAAGGAAAATCAAATCAAATCAAATCAAATCAAATCAAATGATATCTATCGACGAATTGGAAATGGTGAAGATCAATATTTCATATCTCCCTGCGTGGCTTCAAAGCCTAATAGTCAACCCTAATCTCTCATTCGAAGGAGTAACCATCCGACTAGAGATAACCCTCCGCTCACCCACTCATTTCGACCGCCAACCTTGTAATCGCAAGACTAGTCAGCTTGGCGTCAAGACGTGCAAGCCACGAAGCCTGAAGAAAGGCGAAAACAACATCATCCTAACGGGAAAAGGATACTCTACCCTCTTCTGTATCTGCGCCAAAGCGGGGTAGTCAGAGCGAAGCCGGTGACCACAGGAAGATCCTTGACTGACCACTTTTCTCCCCGGAGTACAACATTGCAGCGAATTATCCATTTAATTATCCTTTGCCACAGAACCCAATGCAGCCCCCACGGAAGGCTGCGGCCCGATCAAAAGCAGACACATCTCTGGATAAACAGATCCACGAGAACACCACGTTGCCCGAAAGCTCCGTTTTTTTATTGACGTCGTGCCAGGCCTAGATTTACCCCACCACTCTGAAACCAGGATTTCTTCTATTTCCCTCAAATACCGTAGTTACCCGGTTTCTATCCTAAGAGCAGAGCTACAAGACCCGGAAGTGGGGGGAATAAGTTATTTCGGGCTACCGCATGGTCAAAATGCACTAGGGCTTTGCGCATATGCACAAACAGACACATGGTCATGTAGCCTTAGGCGGAAGAATTATCGATCTGCAGGCTGCAGCATGAGCTGGATTACTAACGGCTAGTCGGGCTCTGGGGCTAGGACTAGACAGCGAAGAATGGGGCATCGCATATCATAGTGCACCAGAGCCATGCGAGTATTGCAGGATTGTGGAGTCGACTTTCTCAACATCTTTTGTCCGGCTTAAGCCCCAGTCTCTTTGTTGAGCACCCGAGAAGAAATACCACATCCTACTTCACACGGAGTAGTTATTATCAGGATGTCATTGTACTTCGGACTCACTGATAGACATCTGATGCATCAATGTAACATAAGTATCAAAAATAAAGCCTCTCAACCATGTGAATTGCCCTACATTAACATGCAGATTTCGCATGGTACCCCAGTGATCGGTGCCCTGCATGCAGAGTAATATGCTCAACGCACAACTTGCCATATTGACACACCAGCCCCTCATTTTACCATTTCTGGGTAAAGTCTCGAGAATCAGACCTGTCATTTTCAACACATGGCAGGCCACATGCATATGTCGAAATACCGCGTGTTTGAGGGCCAATTAAATGAGCACGGAATGGCAATGGAGATGTACAGCATTTACACATTTCTATAATAAATAATACATGAAACATATCTTTTATCCTCATTAAATGACTGTGCGAGCAAGGAGGTTAACACAAATGCTCATCGGAAGTACAAACTACCGGAGGCAAAGAATAAATGCGAGATCTGCATTTCCTCTGAGCAATCAACTAGCCAGTTTTGAAACTACCTACATGGGATCCATACAAACTATCCAACAAGATCCCGATATCGCCACCATTTCTTATATACGTGATAAGCCTACGCCGATCATCAAATGCTACAGACATACTCCGTGTATCAAATGACATCCACTCCACCGCGTATCATCTAACTCGAGTCATGGAGTAGAGCAATAGGATTCCATGCGTAAAACCCCCTCAGTCCACAAACACACGTACTCCGTATCCGGGAGCGTGCATACCCCATCGAAACAAAAGCAAGGATGACGTGATTAATCATACTCAGCAACTGGGATAGACGATGGAAAGGAATATGATCGGCAGATTGAAATGGAGGATCAGGTAGGTTTGGGACTAGTGAAGTTTGTCAATAACTTAAAAGAGGGAGCTAGGGGTTGCTTGCTTAGCGTTTGTTTTACATGTGGTTATGTACATGTATACTCCGTAGTCTCCATGCTGTCGGTGTTTGGTTTTGTGATATACCCGATACCGGATGTCGGGTTGAGTTGAGTTCGGGGTATATTTTGGTGGGAATGGTATAAATCCCTTGAGGCTGGGTTTGGATATGTTCATTTCTTTGTATAGAACTTCAGGGACAGTTGTGCGTGGTATGTATTTGGGTTATGCTGGTTTCTTTCTTGTATACTGGGACAGTACAGGAGGACTTCATATCAATTCTAGAACAACTCGGTGGAGAACAGAATGACTGGAAATTAATTGAGATGTATTCCGACTAGCAACTCATATCGTGATAGATGGTAGACTTAATAGTCAGAAAGCCATATGATATGCTTGCCACCGGCGCAAAAAAAATGCAACACAGTAAGACACGCTCGCAATATATCCAAATTGCTGACAGTTCTATTGGCGCCACCACTGACCCAAAGCACCACCGGAGCCCGCCATTTCAATGACCTCCTCGAAACTGATTTCCACACGGAACATCTGTCCGTCAGCAGTGCCGTTGCCACTGCCGACAGGAGTCACAAGTCCCCAGCTGAGCAGCTTTTCCCAGGACTCTCGAGCCACATCTCGGCCCCAGACGCGGCCAGGTGTGGCAGCAGCTCCGGATACCGAGGCAGATATCTTTGCAGAGGTCAGGAGCCGAACATATTCTGCGTATGCGGCGGGGAAGGAAAGCGCAAGTGGTGACATGCTCTGTGACTGGGAACCGTCGTTTCCAGGGTCGAACAGGGCTGCCAAGCGTGTTGCGGCTACCAGCAAAGCCAGTGGCAATGATGAGGGACTAGATGATGTGATGGATGTGGAGAAGGGGAGAGGTGCTGGATCGGGACAATCGAGGGATTGGGAGGCGAAGCTTTTCGGGGTTGGGACTTCGGGTATAGGTGTGTCGGGGGCCGATACACTTTGTAGCAGGTCGCTGATGGGGAGAAGGGCGCTGTTGAAGAACTCCTTTGCTGATTTGGTTTGGTTGTAGATACGCTTGAGGTGGAATTCGAAATCTTTGTCATTCCACATGTGCTATTTTTAAGAGCGAGGGTTAGCAAAGAGTCAATTGACTGCAAAGAGGAAAATGTGACAGATCTTACCTTCAGATATTCCTTCCATCCCCCAAGCAGTGTATTCCATTTGTCTGACTCTACTAGAGTGCGTTCAGACCCAAGTTCATCTGCAATATCAACCATTTCGTCATCACTGAGATCCAGGCTCCCTAGGCAGATATCAGAAAAGGCCTCGAAGGATCGAGGTAGAGGGACATAAGTATAACGATGACTAAATCGACTCTTCACACGCTTCTCGAGCATTTCGGTTACGTCGACTTTTGTCGTGAGGCCAATGACCGCGATGGGGGCTTTACGGGCCTGGGCAATATCAAATAGATTATACAATAGAGTCTGTCGAGGGTGAGTGACAAATAGGTCGAACTCATCCAACAAGATCACGATGGATTTCGCAGCAGTCTTTGACCCTGGGTCCCCAGAAGCCCCGAAGAGCTCCTCTGGGTGCGACAACAAAGCCAACAGCGTCGCCATTGTATCCGCATAAGAATTGACCTTGGCCGCATCGTCCTCGGTATGCATCTCACGGCCAAGTTGGCGCCACATCTCGCGCAAAGCGAGACGGTCATCTGTGTGCAAGAATCCATTGAGACGAACGACATGGAAATCGTTGCTGTGTTCCTTTCTAAGGGACGAAATGATGGATTCCACAATCGCAGTCTTGCCGCATCCTCTGGATCCAAGAAGAAGCATGGAGTTACCCTCACCGATGGAGACGGTTTGCTCAATGAGCTGATGAACTTTCTGGTATTCGGGCTCGAGTCCTCGGACTGGAATCTGTCGTTTCCCAGACAGCTTTTCGAGAACAATAGTCGAGAGAATGCGCATTTCGTCTCCAAGACCCGTTTGGCAGAGCGCTTGCAAATTTCCAGCATATTCCGGCAACGGCTCGGAGATATCGATAGTCTCATGCGCCTCCGGCTGGTCATGATAAAGATCTTGCTGGAGTTGCATAGTAACGATATCATCCAAGCCGTCCTGATACTCAGGCGAAGGCGACTTTTCTTTCGGCTCTGCGGCCACAGCTTTCTTGGTTCTGGGTTTCGCGACGCTTCTCTTCGATCTGGTCCTTGTGATTGTGCGACGGGCGGGTTCTGGTGACGGCTCGTCGAGGTCCATGTCATCATCATCGTCATCATCATCCTCCTCCTCTTCAAATTCAGGCTCTTCGGGCTCGTCTTCGTCTTCTACCGGAGATCGTTGCGGCTTTTGCGCGCTTCGGGTGGCACGCGCAGTTCGTGGAGTGGCTGCTGGTTTTCTCCTCGATGAGGGTGTCACGGCTTCTTCCTCGTATCTTTTCGGTGTTTTGCGCTGCCGCCCGCTTGATCGTGTCCCAACCCTTGCGGGGGTTTGTGCCTCCTCTTTCTTGTCCTCTCCATCTTGGCCTGTCGTTTCGGGGTCTGCGTCGTCTCCGCGGGTAGATCGACGCCGTGATGCACTTTTCACTGGCGTAGGAGAAGTCCTGTGGTTGTCGGGAGAGGATGGGACGGAGAATACGTCTTGATTATCATTTCCCATCTCAATGTCTCCATCGACGTCCTTGGAGACCCTTCTCCTCTTGGATGCTGGGGCCATGGCTGTAGTTTGAAGAGATGGAATCACTGGTATCGGGGGGTTTCCAATTCGATGAAAAGGGTGTTTCGTCGGGGCAAGAGACTCGAGGCGGGAATGACTCGTGGTTGTAATGTCGAATAAGTGTTTGCGCCTGTGTCAATTAGAATCAGATTCAATCAATGCTGTTTATTGCCGGCCAGCTTGAGCATAGGAGCTTTCGCCCCAAAGGTATGGACTTACAATGAGAAAATAAATTGCGCATTTGTCGTTAATTAAGGCCAAAGAGCGCAGCCCACCTGTATTAAATTTCGAACAGATGTTCTGCGTGGTTCAATTGCTGGTTCAATTGCGCAAAGGGTCGGACAACAATTGGCCGATTTTCGCCTCAGGCCGAGACGCGTGACGCGAAGTCAGGTGCTTCCCGTCACTTTGACAAGGAGTTCTCCCTTGCAACTGCTTGCAATTATTCTTTTAATATTGTCTCGTATTGTCTTATTGTATGGAGCTGCCAGGACTTTCAAAATTCAAAATTCAAAAAGGACGAACATGGAGAACTGGTGTCAACGAACTGTACCCATACCGAGCTACAGAGCTACTAGTACCACTACTAATATGTAGTAACTGAACAGGAGATATACAGGTACATAAAACTCAATTCGCAGAAAAAACTATGTTGCTATAGAAAGGAAGGTCCAAGTGTCCAACAAAACAAATAGAAGACAAAGGAAATTAGAAAGAAGGACGACAGAAGAGGGAAAAGAAGTAGATCGATCTGAACGGCCCAATCATCCAGGTCGGTGGCATTCCCCCACAATACAGGCATTCTAGAAGATATCTAGGAAGCCATAGACACATCAGCAGAAGCGGTAGGAGCTTCCTTACACACATCCACACTCTCTCGGCTGGGGCGACTATCACTGAAAGCGATGTTCAACTTGCGGTAGTCCCAGTTACGGGCGAAGAACAACACAGCAAAGCTCAAAACTGGTACCATCAGGACGTCGAGTACACCAAAGAAGATAAAACTTCCGGTAACACCGATCACATTACCGCCGTCAGTCAGGCCAAAGGCGATGGGATATAGCACCCATAAAAGATTCAGCCACACAGCAAGAACAAGATAGTCCCGTTCAACACCAAGCAAGGCAACAGCTTCACGACTCTCGTTGATAGTGCTCATGGCGAGGATGACCCAGCCAAACGTTCCAAAGGCAAAGAACCCCCATTTATAGCCCGTAGTGGTGTAGGCTGACACGAGGTAGCTTATAACCCAATACCAGGCGATTGCGATGTTGCAGACGATAGTAGTCCAGGAAACGCCTGATATCAGTCCAAGTCCAAGTACCAGGGAAGGGAAAGCAACGACCCAGTTTATATATTTGGCGTAGAACATCTGGCGGACGACTCCATTGCCGAGATTGTCGATTTGATCAACGGCACTCCAGCCAAGGTTGGAAGCTTGGGCGTAGTAGGTTATGCCACCGACCAAGAGGGCGAAGGTGAAGAGGTAGTGGAAGACCCTTTCGCTTTCCTTTGCTGCAAAGGAGAGTACTAGGAGCACGATCTGTGGAGTTCAATGTGTGAGTAAGGTACATGCATCGTAAGGGGCAACAATGTTAAGATTAGCGCTGAGGTACAAGGAAACTTACGAATGACAGAACGTAGATAGCCGTGACAGCCCAAAGCCAATCGGACCCGTGCACAGAGAGAGCTTCATCAACACCTGTGACAGGATTGGTGTTAAGAGCGGTGTTTCCTCGCCCAATGAGACTCATCGTGAGATTTTGAAGGTATTCAGCCTCGCACGACCTCGTATCGAGAAGGAAATTACTTTTTTTTAGCAGTTTATATCAAAGATGTGTGAGAATGTCGTTAGAGAAGATATCGAGATGGATGAGAGTGAGTATTTCGGCGAGCAAAGGGCAGCTTCTTATAAGGATGGCAACAATATGACTCGGCTTCTGGGACGAGTCCAAAGTCTGAACTGGGTAGATGGCATCGGGAATACGGGACTGATTGGCCGATATCTGTGCTTGAGTATATAGAATCTATTGTGCCGTGGACGGTGGCTAACAGGTTGCATAGAGCTGGCAGATGTGTAGGTTGGCGTAATAGATAGTGGAGCTTCTACATCCATCGCTCTCTATAGGATATATACTATATACTACAGCCTAATGAGACAGCTCCGTTATTGGTCATTTAGCTTGGTCTTGTTTCCTAGCTGATTGATCGACAAATTATTTCTTGTCGCAGATTAGGCCTATAAAGAAACTTTTCTCCGACTATTGTTGCGAGGCGCTTGATGCTGCCTTAAACTAACACGACAAGTCGAAAGTCCAGATTAAGTGGATACTATTAAATCAAATAGCCAATGCCCATGCTTAAGAGAGTGTGTTGTAGAATATATTATGCCGTGGACCTCTTGTATCGACCTAGCAGATTTATCGGTCGGCGTAATAGATAGCGAAGCTTCTATATAATTAGTCCTCTTGGGGAAAGAAATCTATGCTATATTTAAACATAGCCTAAAGAGACAGTTTTATAATTGATTTTTTGTCTTGGTTTCTGTTCCCTCCTCCTGTGTGTATTGATTATAGTGACATTCGATAGGCAAGAGCTAAAATACTCATTAATATTTATACGTTAGTCTGCAGTGGTCCCTCCGACACTATGGCTAAATAAATCGTTGGTTTTGGATATGCAAGATCGTGGTAGCAAATCCAAATAACTTTGCTCGTGGTCATTGACATTTTTCAGCTCTCGGAGAATATGAAATAGCTCCTGGAGACGGGTTTGAAATGGTTCGCCCGTATGCATGCCGTCGTAGAGAAACTCAGCGCACAAAAAGAGCGGAAAAGGCATCAGTGGATGAACCTAGCCATAAACAATCAGCAGGCCATGTATGATCAGAGTAAAAGGCCTACCTTGGCAAATGGTAAGTCGCGTAGTGTCGAGGCGAGACGGATGATGTTTGTAGAAGCTTCAAGGGCCCGATTTTGAGGACCAAATAGATCAATATTGCCCTGCAGCTCGCCGTCTGGAATTATCGTTGAGTCTATGGTTTTGCAGAAGTAGATCACAGTAGCTTGACCAAGAACGCTGGCGAATAATAACAGGGGCTCATACACATCTGTAGGGGTTGGGTAACACTGCGACAAGACCTGCAGTCTTGTTGTCAGGAGATTTTCCAACCACAGACGCTGCTCCATGTAGTCTATTGCCATTCCTCCGTAGGCTTTGGATATGTGGTACCGCTGATTTTGGAGCAGGCTACGCCCGCAAATAGTAACTAAAATAAGGCATTCGTTGAATGGTGAGCGAACTTTGAGATCGGGGTCTGTCATAGCTTCTGACAGGAAGGGTCCCAGCTGATGCTGCCCAGCTTGAAACTCTGCATCTGGGGCTGGAAGTCGGGTGCAGATCTGAAAATGATCGAGCGGGTTTCTCTGTTAGTTCATGACCCCAGGTAACTTTTTCTTTCTTTCATCTGAGATTGGAATCCTTACTACGTGCTCATTTAAAGTGATGGGCCAGTCATCGCGTATGCTGATAACATGATCAAGGAAGTAGGCCATCCAGAAAACCCGCCGTCTCTCTTCTATCTCGGTAAAGTCGCTCATCTGAGAGGAAAAGGATCCTTTTCTACCATGAGGGCTGTCAATCTCATGATATCGCATGGCCTGGACCAAGCGAAAAGCTCGGCCAACGCTCATCCACGCCTGTTGGTGATATGTTCGCATAGATTCGAATATTACAACAAGCACCCATGCTTGAGCAAGCTCCGTAGTCAAGTTGTTCTTTTCGTTAGCTTCCAGGCTGAGATGCTCCAGCATCTCCTTTGTTTTCTCGTATAGTGGCTCAATCATATCACGGAACTGAGTTGACATAAGGGAAGCCAAAGCCCACATAGCATACTGTAAACATGTACGCGATGCGCTTTTGGTAGTAGATTTGGACCAAGACAGATACCGTCGCTGATGGAGGATGGGGATTGACTGGTGCACACGGTCCAAGTAGAGCTGGTCTCTGGTGGAGATTGTTAGCGGTCATGTAAATTTCCCACATGTCTATTGCTTACAATTCGGCCCGCAAGACATCCGTGAGAGGTATGGATACTTTGATTGACAGGGCCGACGAGGATGGCAATCCATGGGAAAGGGAAGCGGAGTCAGACAGGAAACCGAAAGCCGCAGGCTCCGGGACAGAAGGCGCCGCCGTCGGCTGCCATGGTTCTGTGGGATTAAACGTAGCGGGACCTATCGCGTCGACAGGCGATGCCGCGATTGTTCCTTCGCTACTGCTTTGGGCGTTGTTTTGAATTTGTAGGTCCTCTTGTTCCTGCTGGGCTGAGAGACCGCTCTCTAGCATAGCCTCCAGTTGCTCGATTCGACTCTTAAGGGCCTTTAAGTGTCCCTTCTTTGGTCCTCGCGCCCCACGCGGTGTGACTTCACATACTGTCTCTGTCTCTTGACAGACCCCGCATTGCGGTTGCTGCCCATCGCAGCGCAGCTTGCGGCGCCGGCACTCGTCACACGCTGGACCCGGGCGCTGGCGCTGGCGCCCGCGTGTCATACTCAGTGACATTGCTTCGGTATCCGTATTGAATGGCATGGATATTAATTTTGGAAGTAAACGGGGTTTCTTGTGTTCCCCCTCTTGAGATGGCTATGGGGCTAGAGCTAGTGGGCTAGTAGGTATCGGGGAAGAGAGGAATTCAAGCCGCAATACCTCATCCGCTACGCTGAATGCATAATTCCAAATCATTGCAATGACACGATAGACAACCTTGCCATCTTGTTTAATAACACATCTCGTTTCCACACTCTTGATTCGAGTTTTGATCTTAAATCTCTCAGGGCTCCCATCCACTGCTTTATACAATTCCCCAGGTATTAAGAATACCTTTCTCCCAAACACAGTATATTAGTGTCTAGGCTACTTCATTTCGTCGCCCCTAAGACTGCTAAATGGAGACTCTTAGACTCTTAGAGTGGCGTACACTGATGTGCCCCACTGATAGGCATAGTGCAGAGTGACCATGCAAGATATAATAGATACTTCGGTGACTACAATAGATACTCCGAGCAACAAAAGAACCCTAGCGGCTGGCTGAAGACATATTAAAAAAATGATAGAGAACCAAACCACTATGTACAAACCTCTCCCACTACATAACTAACACATGTGCACTTCTGTGTAAATACATGATTGTGTGTTCTACTGAATGGTTATCTTTGAGCCTTACCTGGTAAGTCCTGTAATTGTCTTCAATTTAACCTGTGAAAATGCCATAGTACTCCGTTACCCCGTGATGTTATGTCTCTCGTGTTCGACTGGCCTCTCTATCAACGTGGCATCGGCAATGCGATACACTAATCAATATTATATAACTAAAGAGGTATTCATTCAGAACACCATCAGACTCGGATCATGAAATTATACTTTACTCTATCTATTTGCATGTAGAGAACCTAGATTAGTGGCATTAGTCGAGTCGGTCTTAGGTCTTCAATCTCTGAGACAAATTTGTCGGGACTTATTACGCCGAAGCCGAAGGCAAAGATCGCCTTTCCAACAGAGCACATAGCTCGGGGACCTATCAGGCCGTGCGGCTGCGGCTTAATTAAACTCCCGACAAATTTGTCATCACTCGTCAATGGGACCCCTGAAGGCATGGGATACAACTTGGACCCATATTTGGGATTATCCGGTCGATTGTAATCCAATCATGAAGCCTAAAACAGACCACCTTCCTTGCTTTGATGCTGGTAGGTGAAGCGTAATTATCAAACTCCCTTGCCTCTCCACTCTGCCAACCTTAAAAATCCGTGGAGTCTCGGAAAGAATACTAATCATCAATTCTGTTTATTCAACACAAGCACTCACTTAATCAATACTCCTTACACACTGGGCAATTTTTCAAAGTATCCCATGGACCACTTAATTAGTATTAGGTTGACCCAACTGCGAGATGTCTATTAAAGAGAACCGTGAGGCACATCTGCAACACTCAGATATCTACATTAGTTTTCAAAATGGTGGCCTTCAATCCTGAAAGAGACATCACTGACCTTTCCGGGAAAGTCATTCTTGTTACAGGAGGCAACAATGGTCTGGGAAAAGAAACAATCATCCAGCTCGCCAAACACAACCCCTCCAAAATCTACATGGCCTCCCGCAGCGAGGAGAGGGCCAACACAGCGATTGCCGAAATAACCAAGACTGTCCCGAGGGCAAACATCATCTTCCTTCCTCTGGACCTCGCATCTCTCGCCTCAGTGAGGAAAGCAGCCGACATCTTTTTATCCTCAAACAACCAACTCGATATATTGGTTAACAACGCGGGAGTGATGACCACCGAACCAGGTCTCACGAAAGACGGCTATGAAGTCAACTTTGGCACAAATCACATGGGCCCGGCACTTCTCACCAAGTTACTCCTCCCGGTGCTGCAATCAACCCGTGCCGGTGGGAGTGACGTTCGAATTGTCAATCTGAGCTCTGCTTTGTATCAAGCAGCCCCAAAGCCCGGCATTCTATTTGCGCAGAATAAGACGCCCCTCGCTGATCTCAGTACACTTGCCCGGTATGGCCAGTCGAAACTGGCAAACGCATACTTCACCACCAGTTTTGCGAAACGATACCCTAAAATCAAATCGGTGGCTATACACCCGGGTGTTGTCCGGACTAGCCTCACCGATGTCACTAAGGGGTCCTCTTTCTTTCTGTCATTGCTTGTCCGAGTCAGCAACCTGATGTCAGTGACTATCGAGGAGGGCGCATGGAACCAGCTATGGGCTAGCACGGCTAGCTCGGTCGTTAATGGGGCATTTTATTTCCCTGTGGGAAAGGAGACCCATGCTAAGGTCCTAGATGACAAGAAACAGGCTGAAGCTTTGTGGGAATGGACAGAGGCAGAGTTGAAAGCACATGGCTATTAATGTATTTTTATTTTGCTTTAATCTACTACTTACCGCTATTTAATATATTCTTTAGCTCACATGGGCACTCCTGGAACTGCTAGTGGTTATATAGACCACAAGGGAATAACCTTACCATATAATACTTGATCAACTGCTCATTTTACCCATTACACTCTGTAAGGATCTGGTATCAGCACTTGGGGCGGGGTTTCATTTTTTCTTGCCCTCCCACACCCAGTGCCGCGGATTCCGATTATACAGGGGTCGGAGTCCGTAACGGTAGCATTGCGATATTAATGCAGTGGCAAATCACAATGTCAGCCTACACGACGTCAGCCTACATGTGGTAAGCCTACTTGTTAGCCCACACGTAGTTAGCTAGTAATTCTATATCATATACCTCAGATCACTAAATGCTCGACGAGTTGTTTAAAAGAAACAACATACGCAGAATATATAGTCAACTTGTCCCTCTACCACTATGTCTGTGAACCCGTTCCGACCATTCGAGGGCCCACCAATCTACCAAGAAGAATACCGGGGCAACTACGCACCAAAGGTTATCGAAAAAGAGATTACTGGCCTCCAGGTTGTGGCACCGGATACTCCATACGTGGCAGCGACCGGCACGCACAGCTTATACTTCATCGACACCCGGTTCGATCCTAAGACTGCACAGCACATCAAGGAACAAATCGAGAACGCAACAATGGCGGATCTGGTAGAGCGCATCGATATAGACGAAATTCTGATTACGGCCGCAAGGAGGAACCCTACAACCGGGAAAACAACATTCGTGTTTGATCCCGTCTATGTCAGGGTGCTATTTGCAAAGGGGATAAACAGGTGTAACCCGGAGATCAAACTGCCTGAGTATCCGTTTGCCGGCGATTGGGTGGTGAACTACGACCTGGGCGATGGAGTTAAAGTTCCCAAGGGAGTTGTAATTCGCAATGGCGTTGTAATTCGTAGTTAGGCCATTGCACTGCAATCTCTACAAAATACAGAGGCAATGGCTCTTATGGGGGTTGCAATCGATTCCGGGATAGATCGTCTGTCTGTTTGGTAGCAAATATCTGTGTCGAAGATGATGCACCTGTTTGGCCCTCTAAGTTACATTTTTGGAAAATGGAGGGCCACTGATTCTAGAAGTTATACAAGACAATGCGAGCAACTGGTGTTTTCCGACCAAGTATTCGCTTTCTAACCGACTAGGCCGTACGACCCGTCGTTCCCATAACTTGGGGGGTTCTCAAATTACATCCAGGCGTAGAGGCGATGAGAAACAGAGATGATTCGAATGTACGTCTTGGTTGGGAGCATCAATGAGTGGAAAGGGGAAAGGCCATTTTTGATATAGAGGGTGGCAGTTCGTGCTCTCCGAACGATTAAATCCTTTAAGGGGATGATTCGAACAATTCCACAAAAACAACAATACCTTTTGCATCAGTTAAGGTGGACGGAAATGGATTCAGCAGAGGGAAGAAAGAACCCGAGCCCGTTCTTTTTGGTGTGTATCTTCAAATCATAAAAGACAGATGAACATAACTAGGTATCCCTAATTTAAGCATACCTCATGGTCGGCTTCACCACAGCCGAGGTCCAATATGGCCCCGGGTGTAATCCGAGCTACGGCAAGTGGTACGGAGTACTTAGCCTTAACTACCTCGACTTCCAATTCTTCCCAACCCATTGAATTTTCGCATTTGTCATTCCTTTCAGATACCTAAGTACCATGTCAACTAAAGCCATAACCCTTCCGTCCAGGAAACTGGACGAGTTCGAAGAGCTCGTGTACGATTATACAGCGCGAGTGGGCGTGGGTAGCGAGGGAGTAAGTACCACGTGCAGCATTAACATACATACATTGAACTGCATTTCCCCTACGCACCATCAGTACACAGAGAGTTCCAGCGCTTACCCTTCTCTCAATAAAGCACTGGGACATCGATGCCCGCAATTGTAACCTCCGCTTCGAATCCGCAACGCGCGGTCCGCCGGCTACAGTCTCATTCCTGTTTAAAGTTACTCCTGCGCTGAGCAATTTCATGGGTAATCTCCACGGAGGTTGTGCTGCTACTTTGATTGATGTTCTATCGACGACTATCTTGTTGGGTGTTTCCGAACCGGGCAAGTTCGCTTTCGGAGGTGTTAGTCGCAATCTCAAGGTGACTTATCTGCGACCTGTACCTACGGGGACTGAGGCGCGTCTTGTCTGTGAGGTTATTCATGTTGGGAAGAGGTTGGCTTTGCTTCGGGCTGAGATTCAGAGGGCGGAGAATGGGGATATTTGTGTGATTGGTGAACACGAGAAGGCCAATACCGATCCGGAGGTGACGCAGAGGATTTGATTAGGTTTGGTTTTTGGTATGTGTTGTAGGAGAACACTATAGATATTCAGGCTCTTAGAGACAGCTACTTGAAGATCAATTTGTATAGATCTCATTTGCATCAATAAAGTTGGCAAATTCTATGCATTGTACGAGGGAAGAGGATATAATATATGGTGGTAGTGCCCAGAAATATTGTGCTTCGTTTGTTATGATAAGGGAAGGCGGACAAAGAACAGAGAGACTATCGCACATGTCCAAGAGAAATATAATCAACCAATCTAAGCAGTATTAGATTATTCGATTGTCAAGGCGAGTACGCCTTTTTACTCAGTGGCCAGTTGCTGGTCTTCCCGGAGACCCTCAACCTTCAACTCCTCGCCAGTGGCACGGCGGTACACATCACGAACATCATCTGGGAAAAATGATTAGCCAACGTTTCATAAATTTTCAATGATGGAATAGCTTACCGGTCGTAGTCTCGAAGTGTGATGTCGCGTCATAGCTCTTAGAGATGAAGATGTTGGACTCCTCGCCATTATCGATGGGCTCGTAGAGAGGAATGGGGGGACCCATGAACTTCTCCTCTACCTTGCCCAGACGCTCGAAGCCAGCCTCAAGCTCAAGGTGGGGGTTGGCATCGTTCTCGGCGATGGTGGACACGATGGCGACGTAGTAACCCTTGGGGCAGACGTTATGCGCGGAAGAGACCATGGCAATGTAAATGTCTGGAGAGGTTAGCGCTCTGTCAATAAATCGGGACCGTATAAAACTCACCGTGCTTGCGTCCAACCTGGGACTGGGGAATGATCAGCTGCACAGAGTCGCTGCTGTCGGTCTTATCGATAGGGTGGTTCAGAATACAGATAGCCTTGAGCAAGTATCCGGTCACCTTGGACTTGTTCGGGAAGTAAGAAGGATCGGCGATGATCTTCTTGGTCTTGGTCTCAAACTTCATGGCCTCGGATTGGTCATCACGGTCCTTCATGGTCGCCTTGATACCGGAAACCTTGCCGTTCTCGTAAAGCACCTCGTCGACGTCGGTGTTCAACATGTAGGTACCGCCGTAGATGGCAGACAGACGAGCGAAACCCTGGGGCAACTCGCCGAGGCCGTAGAGAGGGTAGATGTATGGGGATTTTCCGTAGCGTGCCATAGAGTTGACATACAGGCGAATGCGGTTAATGGTTTCGACGGCGGCGCCGTTCTGGGTGATATACTCGTCCGAGGGGTACAAAGCCATGGAGTGACCGACGAAATCGCGAGTGTTGTCCTCGAGGCCAAACTTGTCGTAAACCTCCTTCATCGTGCAAGCGTGGACGTTCAATCCTGGTCTCGATTAGCTATCCGCTTTGAAGAACCCCCGAACTGACCCAAAGTTGCAAGAGTACTCACCCTGGTGACTGGCTGGGTCATCCTCCTTGAAATCACCAACCCACTCGAGGAACTTCTTGGCACGGCGCTTCTCGAACAAGCCCATGAGGGATGAGCGGAGAGCTTCACCAGCATCCGAAGGCACCTTGGCCACGGTCGCCTTGGGGCCCTTGCCCTGCTGGACATAGCTGCCAGCAATCTGCTTGAACTCGAGGTACCGGGTCACATCCGTAGACACCAAAATGTTGGTCAACTCTCCATTGGACATGAGCAGCTTGGGGACCAAGTCGATGTTCCAGTCATTGACTCTCCCGTATTTCTTCCATGGCTCCTCGCCGGGGCTGACATTTCCGTATCTCTTGAACAGCTGCAAAGGGTGTCAATAGGGTAACTTGGGAATAAATCGGTGCACATACTGCTTCGATGTTGACGGAAGCTGCTTCTCTGTGGCTTTTGTTAGCTATTTTGATCTTGGTGCCGTCATCGTGAGCTTCTCCGACTTACCCTCCATAGTGATCATTGCGATCGATGTGAAGGACCTTGTTGCCCTTGACACTGAGGACACTGTAGTCGAAAACAATGAGAAAATGGTGGAATAAATAAAATCCAAGCTCAAAGACCTACCCAGACAAAACACACTCGGTCAGGCCTAAAAGAAATTGGTCAGTTCTTGACGTTTGGGGGGGATGGCGGGGTAGCAACATACCAGTGCCGAGCACCACAACATCGTACTCTGGGGCGATCTCGTCCATAATGAATATGGAAGATAATTAGGGGTAGAGAAAGATAGAAAGAAGATTCAAGAATATGAGAAGAAGAGAAAGTTGACTACCTCCCCGCGGATCAACGAAGCGGTAAGAAAGGGGAACTATTTGACGGATCCGCCACTAGTGAATTACCTCACGATATTAATGACATGGGATAATTGGGCTTCAATGAACCCCTGAATACGTACTATATGCTTTTTATTTCATCTCAGGGGTAAATATGATCAGTTGACGATATTCTTAGCTACAGGTATAATTTAAAGGAGGTCTATAGTGTCAGATGATGAACCATCTCTCATATATCCTATGTATAATTTGACATGCGCACTACTAAAATCACCTCGAAAAGCTAATGTTACATACTTAATTGACCCTTGGAGACTCGGCGTAAGTCTCCCTCGACTGGGTGTGTTTAAAACCTCTTCTCATGCTTATTGTTCCTTGCCTTGGGCTGCTTCATTGGCCTGCTGCTCGACCTCAACGTCATCGAGCCCGTAAAAGTTCTCAGGGCGGTATCCACGCTTGTACATTCGTGAGGCGTCCTCCCAAGCATACCAGCGTTCACGTAGAACGTGCTTGATGTTCTTCATGGTGCTTCGAATCTAAAAATGATCAAATGGGTCAGTCAGGTTCAATCAGGTTCAGACAATTTCAACCAATTGATGATCGGCGCGGAAGTAATGAAGAAAAAGTCTTTATGCTTCTTTCCAAGATATATAGATGAACGAGACGGCTTATACAGCCGGGGGAAAAACTCACCACCTTGTCGCGTTCCTGAGATTCGAATCCACCGTAACCAGCCTGAATTCTCTCTCTCTCGAAATCCGATGTGGCAATGCGGTTTCGTTCCCGGACGCATACATGCCACAGACCGTGGAGGTCCTCCCAACTCCTTTCGCGGAGTTCCTGGATACCCCACTGACGACCTAGATTGCCAACATTAGCATTGCCCATAGAACATTCATTTTACAGATTGAAAACCCATAAAACTAACCATGAGTGTTGTCATAAGATGGGGTAGGCAATGCTTCCCGGTTAGGGGGGAAGAAGGCCCAAAGTCCATGGTTGGGGTTTGTTTCACGTGGCTGCATATCTTTTGGCGACACAGGTTTGGGCAATGGCCATCTTGACACGGCAAATGGGGTTCGGGGACCGGTTCGATTGATGGCCGATACACCACGATTTTTGCTCTTGTCGCGTCGAGGGTTGGCGCCGACGGAGGCAGTGGAAGAAAAGCTCGAAGACTGGATGGCTGACAGGGTCACGGAAGGGTGAAGTGATGGCGCGAGATAGGTAGGAGGCAATTCAGCCATGGCCAGCCCTCTCAGGCGGCTAGCAATGCGTGGAACCTGCTGCATGTTTGTGATGGCTTTCCCCAGGATGGTCGGAGTCGGAGATTGATGGCCTTTCTTTTCGCAAAGGCGGCAAGGCTAGTCACGTGTCACGATCAACTCAAGACCAGCTGGGATGTTACCAGCCTCGGATTCATCGGGTTCTTTACGTCTTTATTTTTTGAGGTCATTTTGTTTCTTCTGTTTTCCGTCTCTAATTCAGCAAACGAAAATCTCAAATACATATCCCTAAAGATATCTTTAATCTTTATCTCTTTACTCCGTACACCGCGGTTAAGTACGGACTTGGCCTGTGCATTTCTTCGCACCCGCGCGTCTGACTACCCAATCGACTCCTCGGCGGAGAAGTGCCGCATCAAGCGTGACCAAGAGGCCTTTGTGGATTGCACTCCCCTCCACAGATTCACCTCCGGTCTATTACTCGGTCAGTCCTCTTTTCTAATTTTTGACACACCCCGGGATATCGGGAATTATCTTTTTCTTAAGCCATATCGACTATGAATAGGCCAGGTTCGTCATTTTCCTTCAATGCCTTCGCAAACCCTTGTGCCTCTCTTATCTTTCACCTACCTCCGCGGAATACTTGATACAGTCGGACTTGCTTTTTGTGCTGGGTTATACTCTCGTTGATAGCGAGAGTTACCCAATATTGCGGGAGCATCGGGGAGTCCAATGGCAAGCCTTGGTGCAGATGGTTTTCCATTTGCGACCGAGACATTCGCAAGGACATGCCCTCACATTCCTGTGGTGTTGATCTGAGCAGCTCTTGATGCGACGATCGTGCTGACTTGTCACGCTTGTGTCAGGATTTGGCCCGCAGCCGCTGAGAGGCATGTCTGGATTCCCCATGCAACAGCAAGCACAAGCTCGAACTGCATCATTAGCTTCCGCGCGATTATCAAACGGGAAACTGGGTGCGATTGCCTCGAGTCATACTTTCTGGACACTCAAGATTATTTTCATGAAAATATGCTAACATGATAGTATCAATAGGCGCCGGTGCGAATTGGAGCTTTAATCTACCTGTTAGCGGAACATCTGGCCTACCAGGCAATCAGCAGCGCACAATGGGGACCATGGGAAGTTTTGCGCAAAGTCTTGGAGGATCTCAATCTGCGGCGCCACTTGATCTCTCGTGAGTACTCTTTTGCCATGGTTTGCAGTGGTCTCCTGTATCTCTAGGCCTTCCAATTTGTCTCCGAACTGACCAAGTCGGTGATTCTAGGGAGTTCCCTTCGCTATCAGGAGCATCACAGCAATCACAGTCACAAACTCCCGGTCAGCTAATGTGGGCCAACGCAAGTCAACGCGCTGCTCAGCAAACACCTGTCCAAAGGCAACAGCTCCCTCAGCCATCGCAAACCCCCTCCCGTCCCTCTCAACCCCAGGGTCTTCCTACACCTCAACAATCTCAACCATCGCATGATGACATGTTCCCTTCTGGCTCGCAATTTGCCAATCGACTTGATGACTTTAGAAATGGTGGCCAGGGTATCAGCAGCCAACTCGGCGCGGGTGGCCAGCCCCAGCCAGGCAATATTGAGGAGTTCCCTCCTTTGGGTCGCAATGCTGCTGCTGAGCTTCCTCTCGGCAGGACTGGTTCGTTGATGCAAGGTGCAGGTTTTGGAGGCTATGGAACTGGGTTGGGAGCACCGCGGTCACCAGTCAGCCAAGTGCCCAATGGCATTTTGGGACAAGAGAAAGAAGTATGTTTTTACAGTATTATTCACTTTTTAGGCGGCACTAACCCTACAATAGGACTTGAACAACGGTGTGCTTCCAGGCCAGCGTAACTTTAGCGATCCACAACAGCTACAGCAAAGGCAGCCAGAAAATAACGACGGACAAGATGTTTCTAATGCGCCCCAGAGCACTGAGCAACCGCCCCTCGCACAGATGAGTGAGCTTGACAGGTTTGGGTTGGCGGGTCTGCTGCGCATGATTCACAGCGAAAGTCCTGATGTTGCAAGTCTCGCTGTTGGCCAAGATCTGATGACACTAGGATTGGATTTAAATCAGGCGGAGTATGAGTTCCTTTGTTCCCATACTATTGAAAGCTACTAATATGCTTCTCCGCACAGGCCTTTGCACACATCGTTTGCTTCACCATTCGTGTCATCAATGTCAGCAGTCCCTTTGGAACAAGACTTCTCTTTGCCGGGATGTTATAATGTCGCCAATATCCAACCCCTCCAGTCTCGCATTCCCGGTTTCAGCGATGAGACCCTCTTTTTCATCTTTTACAGTATGCCTCGGGATATCATGCAGGAACTGGTGGCCGAGGAATTGATGGGCCGCAAATGGCGATACCACAAGCTTGAACGTTGCTGGCTAACTCGCGATGAGACATATCCTGGACCCGTCGATGTGGAGCGCGGTGTGACCGAACGCGGCGTTTATCTTCTGTGGGATTCCTCCGCCTGGAAGAAGGTTCGAGTAAGTAACTTCCATCCTTTGTTGGGACCCAAAGAACTGGTTTAGCTAACTGTGGCTGCAGCGTGAATTTATCCTTCGATACGAAGACTTGGACAACCGGCTGGATCCTAGCCGAGGTGCCGCCCGCCCACCTGGCGTGGTGCATCATGCGTCATGATTTGAAGTTGATACGACCTAGGCGCACGCAGAATACAAGCAATCAACCATGGCGTTCGGTTTACTGGTCTGTGTTATATTGCTCGAGGATGGCCGATAGTACATTAGCCTTCGGGAACAAGGCGCGTTGATTTCTTTGGTATTAAACGGGCTATGTGGGAAACCAGGATACGATATTTGAAAATCAATTGCCCGGATGATTTTGTCACAATGCTGTAAAATGCGATAGATTGCTGTAGCCCACTATCCATAGGACACTATCTGAATGAATTCTCCATCTAGCAAGATTTGCGCGCAGTGGACAGAATAGCCACCCAATCGGTGTGGATATTTCCATTCTCGTAAGTGTCTTCCAAGTACTTCTCTAACGCCGGACCAACCTTATCCTTGTGCTCCTCCCGTTGCTCCTCGGTCCAGAAAGACTTCATCATCATGGGAAGCACTAACATGGTCATCTCCAGGAAGACAGGGCATGTGAGGGTCAGCTTTATTGTTGTTGGCCGGACGTCGATGTCCTGGAACCCACGCCCCTCGAGCTGGGACTCGATCCAAAGCTTCGAGTTCCATTCCCCTTCAGTCATAACCGCCATCAACTGTTGGGCCTCAGGAAAAGGTAGGTTGCCTGGCATTCTTTCAATTGCTCTTCGGGCGACGCCGATCCAGCCGGCTGTTTCATATCAGTAAATATGATCTGAAAGAATATTTTCGATACTTACGTTCGATCCAGGTTGAGAAAGCAATAGTCCCGCCGGGTTGCAGCATTCGAACGGTTTCTTTTAGTAATCTCTATTAGCCTTGGATATGATAGGAAATTAGCCAAGGGCATCCTTACCATCAAGAGCCGTAATAGACTCAGGGAGAGCCATATAGGCTGTACAAGGAACATAGTAGTTAGCCACAGTCAAACCAGATCAGAGTACATCTAGAAAGCAACTCACCAAAAGCAGTAAAGATGTGAGAGAATTGAGCGCTAGCCAAATCAGGCTTCTGCGCATCCACGATCTTTGTCTCCGCGTTCTGCCAGCCCTCTTCTTCTATGCGGTGCGTGGTATACTCGATCATTGCCGATGAGATGTCACCACAGGTCAGCTTCCAAGTCTTTTTGACAGTGTCATCAAGCTTGTCATTGAGGGAGCTGGAGATGACACCAGTGCCGCAGGCATTGTCAAGGATCACTAGAGGCCTGTCGGGGTTGGCCTTGGACTCGGCGGCCACCTTGCTCTGGTCAACTAGCATTTCTGCGAATGGGCGGGTGACCATCTCTCCGCGTTTGAATGAGCTAGCATAGGATTCACTCTTGAAGAGAGCCTCAAGTTCGAGCTTGTCGGACATGGTTGGTAAAGCTGTAAGGTGGTTGGGGACTGTGGTTATTGAAGTTGATAGATGAAGATTTACAAGGAATCTTCGAGTGATGTTGCGTGAAGTTGAGATAATGGCATGATTGTCTTAACCGGGTCTTAATCGTCCTCTAAATAGTCTGGAGTTAATCTGGAGCTCCCATAGATCTCGTGCTATCAAGTGTTGTACGACATAGAAAGTGTCCGAGAATGTCTCCGCGAGTGGATTTGATTTGAGTCATTTCTAGAAATGCAGGTTCAAGGGGCATGTAATAACTCAAAGATCCTTGCTACACCGTAGCTTGATATGACCAATGGAAATGATTGGTTAGCAGCAGATCATGCGCAGCAGGTAGTTAACTACCAAGGTTCTCTCTTGGTAGATCATGATCATTATTATGAGCGGATTGGAAAAAGAATGGTCCTGTAGGGTCAAAGTGAAAGCGGCGAAGTCCTTGGCAAACATTTAGCATCAAGTCTACAAAACCAAGCTTCAGAATGTCATTTACTAAACAAATTCTAGCGAACGGAGAGATTTACTCTCTCGTCGCTGAGTGCCATTTTTCCATACTTCTATATCACGTGATAACAAAGCCCCCGCGCTGACATCAGCAAAAAGACGCTAGTCCCAAATGGGCAAACCATCAACAGCGGCTGCGGCAAAACAATCAATCCCCTCCACCTCCCATCTGGCAGACCTATGCACTCTGCTAACGAGCAGAACGCCGTTTCGGAGTCGCAACCATGAGGATTACTGAAATTGTCATAGATGTGAGTCTCAACATTGCTCCATCACTATTCACTGCGCTAACTAGGTCATCAGGGCTTCAAATCGTACGCTGTGCGTACGGTGATCTCGGGATGGTATGTAATCCTGCGCGTTTAAGCATGAATTACAACATGGCTTTGGCCCAGTCTGGGAGTGCCCAAATTTACTAATTGCGCAATGTAGGGACGAAGCCTTCAACTCGATCACTGGCCTGAACGGCAGTGGCAAATCCAACATTCTCGATGCCATTTGCTTCGTGCTTGGTATCACGAACATGACCACAGTCCGCGCGCAAAACCTCCAAGATCTCATCTACAAACGCGGCCAAGCCGGAGTCACGAAAGCTAGTGTTACAATCGTTTTCGATAACCGGGATACCGCGAAGTCGCCGATCGGATTCGAGGAATATGCGAATATCTCTGTCACTCGACAGATTGTGCTCGGCGGTACAAGCAAATATCTAATCAACGGCCACCGCGCACAACAACAAACTGTTCAGAACCTGTTCCAGAGTGTCCAGCTGAACATCAATAACCCCAACTTCCTCATTATGCAAGGTCGCATTACGAAAGTCCTGAACATGAAATCGGTCGAGATCCTGTCAATGATCGAGGAGGCAGCCGGTACACGAATGTTTGAGGATCGAAGAGAAAAGGCAAACAGGACAATGGGAAAGAAAGAGCTGAAGCTGCGCGAGATCGAAGAACTGCTGAAGGAAGAGATCGAGCCTAAGCTCGAGAAGCTTCGGTCGGAGAAGCGAGCTTTCCTCGACTTCCAACAGACGCAGAACGACCTCGAGCGCTTGACCCGACTTGTTGTTGCCCATGACTATGTTCGTGGCGGCGAGCGGTTAAGAATTGCAGGCGAGGAGTGCGAAAACAAACGCAACAAAGCACAAGCACTCGGAGATAACGCGAACAAACTCAAGAATGAAATTGCTCATCTTGAGGAAGACGTGAAAAGAGTGCGCGCAGCTCGCGACAAGGAACTCCGGAAAGGCGGCAAGTTCCAGGGGCTTGAAGACGAGGTCAAGAACTACTCGCACGAGTTAGTCCGACTGACCACGGTCTTTGATCTGAAGAATGCAAGCATGGACGAAGAGAAAGAGAAACGACAGACTATTCAAAATACTGTCACTGATCTTGAGAAAGTCTTGAAGGAGAAGCGCAAAATCTACGAGAAGCTACAGGCCCAGTACGATACCGCCAAGGCCGAGTTAGACGCACAAAATGTGGAAGTGGAGCAAAAGGAGGAACTACTCCAGACATTGCAAACTGGTGTTGCCTCAAAGGAGGGCCAAGAGAGTGGTTACCAGGGTCAATTGCAAGACGCCCGTAACCGCGCAAGCAATGCCGCCACAGAACAAGAGCAAGGAAAGCTCAAAATCAACCATCTTGAGAAGCGAATCAAGGAAGAGGAGCCTCGCGCAAAGAAGGCAAAGGAGCAAAACTTGGGACTTTTGCGTGATCTCGAAGGGTTGAAGTCGCAAGCTAACAAGCTGGAGTCCGAGCTGACTCGGCTTGGATTTGAGCCTGGGAAGGAGGAGCAGATATACCAGGAGCAGACCGAGCTTCAACGGGATATTCGCGACCTCCGCCAGCGGGCGGATGGGCTCAAGCGACAGGCAGCGAACATCGATTTCAACTACGTAGACCCTCATCCCAACTTTGACCGGTCCAAGGTCAAGGGCTTAGTTGCTCAACTTTTCACCCTCAACAAGGATCAAGTTCCGGCTGCGACAGCTCTAGAAATTTGCGCTGGTGGTCGCCTTTACAATGTGGTCGTGGACAGCGCAGAGACCGGTACTCAGCTTCTTCAGAAAGGCAAGCTGCGCAAGCGTGTGACTATTATCCCCCTTAATAAGATTTCTGCCTTCAAGGCCTCCGTGGAAAAGATCGGAGCTGCACAAAACCTTGCCCCTGGAAAGGTTGACCTCGCTCTATCATTGGTTGGATACGATGAGGAAGTTCTGGCTGCGATGAACTATGTCTTCGGCAACACCCTTATCTGCCAAGATGCCGACACAGCTAAGAAGGTAACATTTGATCCATCAGTTCGGATGAAGAGTGTCACGCTGGAGGGCGATGTGTATGATCCTTCCGGAACACTTTCCGGTGGAAGCTCCCCTAATTCCAGCGGTGTTCTCGTTACTTTGCAAAAGCTCAATGATATCACCAAGGAGCTGCGGAGCAAAGAACGACAGCTCGCGACTTTGGAAGATCACATGAAGAGGGAAAAGAAGAAGCTCGATTCCGTTCGCTCTATCAAACAAAATTTGGATCTCAAGAACCACGAGATTAAGCTTACAGAGGAGCAAATTAGCAGCAACTCTTCGTCTTCGGTATGTCTTGCTCTTAATCCGTTCCGCAATTTGCAACTAACCCGAAGTAGATCATTCAAGCTGTTGAGGAGATGAGAGCAAACATTGAACAACTCAAGAAAGACATCATCGACGCCAAGTCTCGCCAGGCCGAAGCATCCAAGGATATCAAGCGAATTGAGAAAGACATGAGCGAGTTCAGCAACAACAAAGATAGCAAGTTGGAAGAACTGCAAACTACCCTCGATAAACTCAAGAAGAGCTTTACCAAAATTTCTAGCTCGGCCAAAGAGCTGCAGAAGGAATTGCAGACTTCCAGACTAGACTCAGAACAAGTCGGAAGCGACTTATCCGCAGCTGAAGAACAATTGGTTGAGTCAGATAACACCCTCAGTGCTCAATTAGAAGAGATTGAATCACAAAAACGAGAGCAAGCGCGGCTGAAGGTATGTGATTCCCTTCCAACACTTCTCAATAATCATGTAACTGACAATTATAGGATGCACATGATATCGCACAGGCTCATCTTGATGACGAGAGGGCCAAACTGACCGGCTTTGACGAGGAATTGCGAGAGTTAGAACAAGCCATGAAGAACAAATCCTCTCAGATCACCGAGGATGGACTAGAAGCGCAGAAGCTTGGCCATCAGCTCGAAAAGCTCCAAAAGGATCAGCACACTGCTAGTCAGGCTGTGGCTCACATGGAACAGGAACATGAGTGGATTGCAGACGAGAAAGAAAATTTCGGACGCGCCAACACTCCCTATAATTTCCAGAACCAGAACATTGCTGAGTGCAAGTCTACCCTACGCAACTTGACAGAGCGATCCCAAGGCATGAAAAAGAAGATCAACCCGAAGGTCATGAACATGATCGACAGCGTGGAGAAGAAGGAGGCTGCTCTGAAGAACATGATGAAGACAGTCACTCGTGACAAGCGAAAGATCGAGGAGACCATCATGAATCTGAACGAATACAAAAAGGAAGCTCTCCACAAGACATGGGTCAAGGTCAATGGCGACTTTGGACAGATCTTCAACGAGCTCCTACCGGGAAGTTTTGCCAAGCTCGACCCCCCTGAGGGCAAAGACATCACAGATGGTCTCGAAGTGAAGGTGTCCCTGGGCAAGGTCTGGAAGCAGAGTCTGACAGAACTGAGTGGTGGCCAACGTTCACTCATTGCTCTCTCATTGATCATGGCGCTCTTGCAATTCAAGCCCGCGCCAATGTACATTCTGGACGAGGTCGACGCTGCGCTGGATTTGTCACACACGCAGAACATCGGTCGACTGATCAAGACCCGTTTCAAGGGATCTCAGTTCATCGTTGTCTCGTTGAAAGATGGCATGTTCCAAAACGCCAACCGCATCTTCCGCACGCGGTTCAGCGAGGGTACAAGTATTGTTCAGGCGTTAACCCCTGCGGATTTGAAATAAGCATGCACATAAACTTGGTTGTCTATAGGTTTTTTCTTGGTGTGCTGGTCCGGTGGAGTGAGATTATTATGTCTGGCCTTCGGTGTTCGGTTGTTTTTGGATGGGGAATGGATCTCTGTCTTATGAATTATGCATAGTAAAGACTATTTCACTTTCTTCATCACTATACAATAAGTATAAATGTACAATATAAGTGCGCAATATGTCCATATAAGTGTCAACGTTAAAGATAAACTTCCAAACTCGGAAACTCCGATACCCGGCACGTGCCCGGTTCTCGACCTGAGCCGTGGCACCTTCCAGCGCGCATTGCGATTTTATTGAATTTCCCCCCCATTGTGCCAATACCCGAGCTCACCTGGAAATCGCTTATACAAATTCATATAGAACTCGACGTCTTGTCTTTCTCGGTACCGTTACGATCAGATACCGTCACCGGGGACCCTGAACGCCTGACTCAACTTGGGCTCCGCCAACACAAGATGACAGACGAGGAACCTTCGCTGAACATACCTTCGCTTCTCACTCTAGCGGTTGTATCATACTTTGTGCTCCGATGGTTCTTTAATCGCGATGAAAGCTCCGCGGGAGGAAGCCGAGGTCGGGGGCGTGGCAATGTCGTCGATCCAGCGCAGGTGGAACAGATCGCGCAGATGTTCCCTCAACTGAGCACTCGGGATATAATGTGGGATCTGCAGCGTAATGGAGGAAGTGTTGCCGCAACGACAGAGAGGGTTTTGACTGGACGAGGCCTGGAAACGGTACGTGCTACGCTGATACCTTCATTCATTTTCCCCGCCTCGGTCTTCTCCAAGACAAGGCGACTTGTGTTGCAAGCCTCAAACATCAACTTTGAATTGATATGAAGGCATTAGCTAATCCAATCTCTTAGCCACCTCCCTCTTTCCAACCTCAGGTCGCAGTCCCCCCCACCAACATCCCGCCGACACAGACCGCCACGGCCGCCGCCTCCGTACCCAAAGTAAACGCACAGGACTTGATATCTCGGTATAATCTAAGTGCAAAGGCCGAAAGCCCTGCTGCAGATTCACAACCCGAAACACCTTCCAAGTCCTCCTGGTCTCAGAATAAGGAAGAGCGCCAGCGGATACTGCAAAAGCGTCGGGATGATATGATCTTGGCCGCGCGGAGGAAGATGATGCAAAAGAATCAGGGCGATGTCCAATGATATGAGAATTGTCCCGCTCGCCTGTCGACAATGTGACTTTCTGTACACTGCTTTTGACGTCGATAAACCTGGTCAAACCCGGCACCAGTGTTTGCTGGGGGCCGCCGATATACCCTCTCCATTCTTTCGGTTTTGTTTCGCGACATCATTCCTGTATTAAAGCGTTCGCATGCTGTATGGTGTTAATTAAATTGGAACAGTTTTGATTATAACCGTTGGTCATTGGATCCGGAGGGTATATTGGATTATATACATGAACGTCGTTTTGGGCATTGGTCTGCGTCACATATGCACTGAATAACTCCAAATGAAAGATACCCCCAAAACAGGCAAAAAAATATCTCAAATGCTTAGAACTCCATGTAATCTTCTTCTTCATCGTCCTGGGTCCCATCGTAGCCACCATTTGCTCTCTGCTCGGCCATCTGTTCACGTCGAGCCTGCTCCTTGGAGGACCCAATTCTCCTATGAGCCAGTTAGCAACAGATTTTCCTATAAACCCATAAACTCGGTATCCGAGAACAAGATAAACATACCGAAGACCATCCACCACGCCAGTAACAAACCCTCGCTCCTCTCCCAGCTCCATGGAACCAACACCCGTCAAAGCAACACCACCGCCACCGGTCGCCGCAGCATCCAGAACATCGACACCAGACCTCATTTTCGCCATGCGCACCTCGCGCAGATCCTTCAGCAGTCTCCGAATCTGATCCGGGTCCACGAGATCATCGCTCGCGGCATCCAGTAGCAGATTCCCAACCTCAACCCAGTGGAACGGCAGTGAGGGTGGATCCCGCGAAGACGTCGTGGTCTGGGCTGTATTTTGAGGTAGGAAAGGCGGCGCTGCATAGTACCGATTGCCATCTGGGGTATACTGCGGCCGAGCAGATGGCAGGGTATCGCGGTCCAAAATGCTGGGTTGACCAGGCAGGGGAGGAGGTGGGGAGAAGGCGTTCTTATAGTCTTGGTGCTGGGACTCTACTTCGAGGATGAGAGCTAATGGCTCTGGGTGTAGCCATGTTGGTGGGATGATGTTTGCGCGGCGTTGGCGTTTGAGGAGGAGGGCGAGCCAGAGGGGGAGGGAGGCGCGTCGGGGTGGGACGAGAGGTTCAATGGGGCCCTGTGGATGGTTAGCTTTTCGAAAGTTCAGATGAAGCAGTTTAGAGGCGCATTCACTCCTAGTAGTTCGAGGCCTTCTAGACGCTGGCGAGGCACAATTGTCACTGTTTCCATCTCCGCCAGAAAGGCGATCTCTGAGGCCGTGACGCCCCGAGGAAGAGGGAAAGCCATTGAAGGTGTGAATAATAGGAAGGTGAAGGCGATTTGAATTGTTATGAGAGTTGCGATCTCATCGTTTTTCTTGGGATGATATAGGTCGTCTTGATCGTGGTCTTGACCGTTTGCTTTGCGTTCCTTTCGTTTCTCTTTTTCTTCTTCTTATTTGATGACCGTTTCTCTGCTCTTTAAATGCTCAATTGTCTTTTATTAAATGTCTTCTTTCAAGTCGCGTCGAGATGATGGCTTCGAAACGTTTAAAAGGTTTGGAACGTTTGCATCGGTCGAGCTCCGCAATCTCCGACTGGGACCCGTTGGTCGATGGATTGGAGCTTGTCTGCTAACTCTTCCTGCTTGCAGATGATTATTTGGACAGCATGGCCAATCCTCCAGAATCATTTCGCAGCCGGAGTGCTCGCTGGTTGGTTCCGTTTTTCTTGATCTTGATTCCTCTCTGGGTAAGTCTTGTCAACAAGGCTGTCCCAGAACCCTACCTCGACGAAGTCTTCCATGTCCCGCAAGCACAAGCATACTGGGCGCATAAGTGGACGCAATGGGATCCAAAGCTTACAACACCGCCGGGCCTGTATTTGTGCTCATACATCGTCTTCGCTCTTGTGTTGCTGCTACGCGGGTCCCCGACAAAGCTCACCCCGGAGGTCCTGCGCATGACGAACGTCGGCGCAACAACAGTTGTTTTCCCCTGGAGACTGCAAAAGCTGCTTGATACCTTACAGAAAACGACAAATACTCGGCCGTTGGGAGCGAATGTGTCTCATACCGTGCTGAACATTTGCTTGTTCCCCCCGCTGTTCTTCTTCTCTGGCCTCTACTACACCGATGTTCTTGCTTTGCTGGTTGTCGTGGAGGCATACAATTGGGACCTGAAGAGAGATGCAGAGAGAGACCAGAAAAGCGGCTCCGGAAAAGACACGAAAAAAGCACCTCGCAACGAGATTCTTGAGACTTTGGGATTCTTGGCTTTTGCGCTAGCTGCACTAGCCTTTCGACAGACCAATATCTTCTGGGTCTCGGTTTTCCTAGGGGGACTTCAGGTGGTCCGCAAGATTCGAAAGTCTGCGTCACCTTGCATGTCATCCAAAGTGACAACTATTGTGAAGCAAGGTCTGCAGAATGAGGTATATGATCCTCTCATTTCAGAGGCCTCCTTGGAAGGTAAATTGATCTGTTGAATATATATAAGCAAGAAGGGGACCATTCTAACCCAAGATATAGATTACCTGAAGACTGCTATTTCACTTGCGACTGTCGGCCTGAAGCAGCCTTTCTCTCTGCTCGTTTCTCTCATTCCTCACATCCTCGTCCTTGCGGCCTTTGGTGCATTTGTACTTTGGAACAACGGGGTCGTCCTAGGTAAGAGTGACTTGTTTTAATACATCAAATGCGCTTTTTACTGACAGCTGCTATTCAATAGGTCACAAAGAGTTCCATACCGCGGGTATCCACCTAGCTCAGATGCTCTACATCTGGCCGTATTTCACCTTCTTCTCGTGGCCTCTTTTCGTCATTCCTCTGATCAATATTCTCGCCTTCAAGCCACTCCCTAAATATTTGAACCTCGGCTTCCAGGCGAAACAGAGAAAATATCCCAAGCTCAAGGCAGCTCTGATTGTGATCCCGCTTATGCTTGCCGTCGTCCACTTCAACACCATCGTGCACCCTTTCACCCTTGCTGATAACCGACACTATGTGTTCTACGTATTCCGCATTCTTCTACTCCACCCAGCAGTCAAGTATGCTGCAGTGCCAATCTATTTCCTCTGCGGATGGGTCGTGATCTCAGCCTTTGGATTTACCACCATCCAACGTCCGCCCAAAACCCTGCGTGTTCAGAAATCTACCCCAGCTGCGCCCCCGGCTCCAGCTCCTGTCCCGGCTCCTGCTCCGACTCCGGCCGTAGCAGCTCAAGAACCCAAACCCACTTCGTCTTATGTGCGCAAGCCTTTAGAGGCGCACCAACAGCCACCAAAGGGAACGAAGAAGCCCATCCGGAAGCCCAAGAAGGCTGATCCACCAGCAGAGACCAAGAAGACCGGGTCATTAGCAGAGACCAAGAAGACCGAGTCACTAGCAGAGACCAAGAAGACTAGTCAGACTGAGCCACCAGCAGAGGTTACGGATCCAAATGATCCCGCAGTCCTGGCTAGGGTCCAGGAACACATCTCCGCGCGGCAGAGAGATATACTGGAGGCACCGCGCGTCAGCTTCGTCCTTATTTGGCTGGCCGCTACTTCCCTGTCTCTCATCACTGCGCCCCTCGTCGAGCCCCGATACTTTATCATTCCGTGGGTTATGTGGCGGGTGCATCTTCCTCCTCTGCCATGTCTGTTGAGAGACCGAGAGACTCGGCCCCGTACAGAGGAAGCTAAGCGCCGCGCTGACCTCGTTATCAACTTACCAAAATTCGTGGAGACGGCTTGGTTCTTGATCATCAATTTGATCACCGGCTATGTCTTCCTGTACAAGGGCTTTGAGTGGCCGCAGGAGCCTGGAAAGATTCAGCGCTTCATGTGGTGATTTTTCTGCCTCTTTCTATTTAATATTCTTTTTGGCCTGCCGTAGGTTGGTCTCTTGTACAATAGACATTCAAATTTGCTTGATTACTCTTCTAAAAGCCACTTAGCTTTGTTTTTGTCTGTTATTAAATCCATCTTTCATATGGCATGCATCTAAGGCGGGCTTCACTATGGTTCGATGTGGAGAAGGTGAAGCGCATGGCAGACACGAGATCCTCGTATGTCAGTGCCCAGATAGACTCACAATAACCGCAGTTGTATGTCTTATGATATGCCGTGTTGTACCAGGGTCAAGTGGCATTTGGCGATGGATTGGTCTAGTGGGAATGTGGAAAACAGCAATGTCCCCGGGGGCACTTACGTTGTACACTTTCTTCTTACTATCCTTCCGTATTCTCGCTGAGCTCCCCTAATGAGAACTTGACTTATGGCCCCACTGAAAGAAGGGGCTCGCTTCGGCCGTCTGCCTTTCGATCTATTTTTTTGGTTTGTTCCCTTGCCATTGGGTCGGTGACCGTCGGTATCTCTGACTTACCCTCAGGAAAAATGGGACAGCGAGGCTGACCTGATACCGGAGGGAAGCAAAGCCCAGTGGGAGAAGTTAGCATGGGAATACTAACGCTTGACTCTGATTGAACGTTGGGTACAGCTACCGCTCTTCTAAGGCGAAAGGGGTTAACAGTGAACTTCCCCTCTTGCTAGCCTTACTACAAACGAACCGAGCCAGAAGACACGCCTGCTGCAAGTGAAGATGAAGCGATACGGATTTTCGGTAATAACCAGAGCCTCGCAGAGCGCAGCATGAGCCTCGGCTTCTGTAGTGTTTGGAAGCCAGTCTGGTTGCGAATATGCTACGATCACACCCTTGCAGAGAAGTATAAGGAGATAAAGAAATCAGCTTGGGCTCCTTGAGGTGGAGTGGAGCGCGGCCTAAAATCCAGTATGTATCAAACGATAACTGAGACACAATTTTCCCTTTTCGTCAATTATATTTACTGTTCACCCTTCCACGAGGTATATTTGTGATAAATATCATGGCGGAAGGTTTGCTTTAGCTCAGCGACCAAGTCTCCATCAACCGGCAGCGCAGCCTGAATAGCACCGACGCCGGCGAGGTTATTTTTTCGATCAATGAACCAAGCGAGTGTCAAGCCGCCACCCCAAGTCAAAGTCCGCTCACCATACCAACCATCAACATCCTCAAGCGTCAGCAAACCACCCAGGCCATGCCCAACCTTCGATTCCGGGTCTGTGCCTACACGGAAAGAGGGCCCAATAGGACCGCCAAGCGCAGCTTTGTGGCTCGCCGCCGCTTCAGGGCCAAGGTGTTGCTGGAACATATTGTCCACGGTAGCAGCATTGAGCAACTTGCCATCATTAGCCAGCAGCGAGCGCAGAACCTTAACAAAATCCAAACCAGGTATGAACAACCCATGACCACCAAAGTCACCACGGCCCCGCTTGTTCATATCGCCGCCACCGCCGAGCACGGCACTACCAAGAGCACCGGGGTCACTGGGATTGAGGTCGATGAGACGGGCTCGCAGGTCCTCACGGGTAACAGGGTAGAACTGGGCATCGGAGATACCGAGCGGGTCGAAGATACGCTTCTGCATGAATTCCAGCAGCGTGCCGCCAGTGACACGTTCCACCACGCGACCAGCCCAGTCTAGACCGGGCCCGTACATCCAGCCGGCACCGGGCTGGAAGCTGAGCGGGTAGTTGAACAACTCCTCGACGGAGCGAGGGTCTTCGTTCTCGGGATTGGCGAACTGCGTGCGCCACTTGGCGATCATTGGGTTTAGGAAGAAGTAGCAGGTGCCGGAGCTGTGTGTGAGCAGCATTTTGAGGGTGATAGGGCGGGCTGGTGGATCGAGCTTTGGGCTGCCATCTTCGGCAAAGCCGGTGAGAACATGCTTTGCAGCGAGCTCTGGGGCGATGGATGACAGATCGCCGTCTAGAGTTAACAGGCCGTCTTCGACGCACTGTAGAGCGGCGATGGTTGCGATCAATTTGGTGGCTGAGGCTAGGTACAGCACGTCGTCGAGCTGCTGTGGCTTTTTCTCGCCTGAGAGTAGAGTGCGCTCTCCCAATGCCTTGTTGTAGACAAAGTGGCCTTCGGCATCAGTGGCACAGATTACAGCGCCATTGATCTTGCCAGCGTCGATAGCGGATTGGAAACTAGCCTCCATATTTTTGTGAAAATGATACTGATGCAAAGGGCCTACCTAGTTAGTAAGAGGGGGGTTTAAATAATGATTAGTTAGCTATCTACAATAGTAATAGTAGGAGTTCGGCGTCTCTTTTTGGACGCTCTCGGGCTCTCTTTTTGGCCAAGTATAGTGGCTGCCTGGGCACACTAGCCAAATATAGTAGGCGGTCTACAGAGCCACTAGTTATTTTGTCTAAAATAGGCAGGCGGTATGTTTCTGCTGCGAAGTGGGCTGTTCGACTCTGCGCGTAGAATTCTGTAATCGCCCAACACACCTACCCTATCCTATGTTGGTGCGTCCCAGTCAACGATAATTATCAGTCAACGATAAATTTTGAAATTAGGTGATTTTTATATGGTTTGCCTATACGAAAGGTACATATGATACAGAATTCACGATATCTATTTTTCTCAACCCCCTATATAGTTACGGAGATCATGCGTCTATATATATTATATGAAAGGGTTTCAATTAGTTTGGTATTATCCTGGTATTAATATAGACAAGAAACAATTAAAGTAATAGAATACATAACCAAAGTTCGATATACAATCTTTTTATATGGTGTTTTTCGATATATTTCTTACACTTATATATTAATTAATTATAATTGATCTTAGTGTTAAAACGATGTAATCATACTTGTATTATTCATTGGCACTCTTATTTATTCCTCAGCAAGTTCAAGGGATGAGAAAACCAGAATTATGAATTTTATACATTAAGTACCTTTTGTATAGGCAGACCATAGAAAAGGTATCTAATTTCAAAATTTATCGTTGACTGGGACATCCATAGATGTGTTGGACGCTTGGCACGATTACTCTCCTAGTCCTTGCCTCACGACCAGGGTCGCTCTGGCTATTAATGCACTATTTCTCACGAACAACCAATCAACTGGGCTTGTGGTTTAGTGGTATAATACTCCCTTAGCATGGGAGTGGTCCGGGGTTCGATTCCCCGCGAGTCCAGATCTTTTTGCCTCTTCAATAAATTAATGGGTGCCTTGTAGCCCTAAGCCAAGATTACTTTTATTTTTGAGGAAAAAATAACCCCCCAAGATTAGTATTCGTTATTAGGTTGGGTTGTTTTGTTGTCCGCTCTCTAGCTCAGGTGTAACCCCGGGCTTTGAATATTGGCTTTGGCGGTTCTACATCCTCTTATACTAGTAACCACTTTTTTCAGTTAAGGGTCGCGGAGCTTTATGGCTTTGGACATTTTCTGGTTCGATTTTCATGAGGTCAATAGCCAATTTAAAGTGATCAGAAGAGACGCAGCACATAGTCATATAGCCAATTGGCTGGCAAGGCGAGACTAGACAGGTCGTCTACTTGAGTCTCTAGATTTTATCAAGCTACAAGTCGGGCAAAATTCCAATTTCTCGAGCAATCATATTGATCAGGAACTCTAATAAAGCACAGACGAGGGCTAGTTGTAGTACCACTAGTCGAATATAATATAGAACTTGGCCCCTATAGCTGTCCCACATTATGCGGTTGACGAAGATGCTTCTCTGATGGAATGACATTAGGCTTCCCGTGAGCTATTGCTTTGACACTGGTCCTTAGATTGAAGTCAGTGTTTTCATGGCCATAGCTCGCAGACCCATTGGCTAGACTGAATCGCCGACACTTTATGGATATTACCGCACCTGGTTCTATCTGGGTCACCTTCTGGACCCGCTCGTTCACTAGGTGTTTTATTGTCTACCTCACTCCTTGAGTTGCGGCGGGAGGGAAATCCTAACGATTTTATTGGTCTATTGGACTCATTGCTGGTCGATGAGATGAATCCATATAGTGTGATGGTATTATCGCTCTCGTACGGAGTAGTGGGGTCCTATTCGGTGGTGCTTGGTGTAGCAAGACACCCCACTCTGTGAGCCCTTCTTACTTGCCCAAAGCGGGGTTAGGTCTAGGATGACTGTGATTGGAACTCTGCGTTTCGAAAAACAGTTCCTGATAACATTCGTCCTCTTCCAAGGTTATTCGTCTTAACCCTTGAACCGGTTTCCAGCAACAACACGATCAATAAACCGCCACCTGGATCCTGCGAGTCATAATGCTAGAACTTGCGTCAGAACTTGCGTCAGAACTTGCGTCAGACCTTGCGCTAGACCAAGCTACTATTCTGTCCGTTGTGCCTCCTGCTTGGAAACACCTAACAACGAGAGAAAAACGAGACTTGACTGATCACTACCCTCCTTATAATTCCTTCAGTTTGCCTCTGCCAGCCAACTTGACCATACCTAGAGCCAAGGTGACAAAATCCTGCGACGTGAATTTTGTTTGGCAGTTGATTTTTGTTGAGAACCCTAGTTAATTTCATGATCAACATGGTATTGGAATTCAACGCTAACCCTAACTCGACAATCTCTACTCCGTACATGCCAAGAACAACGAACTCCTGCGGAATCGAGATTAGCGCACACGTTCATCACCAGTTCCTGCATAGAAACTGTATCTTCCCGAATCACAATTTGGCATTCTAGTTCTGCCTATTTTCGGTCAAATGGAAACTGATAGATCAAGAGATACCAGGCTCTCTTCTGTTTCTCTTACAAATGAATGAGGGATTTCATGTATCTACAGGGGGGGAGAAGCCATAAATATAGCTTCAATTCCAGGTATGAAGAGATAAGACAATTCTAAAATCTCATTCCTGGCACTTTTGTTATAGTTCCAATCCCATATCTTATATGCTGCTTGGTGTACCCAGTATACTATTCAACATTCTTGCGACAAAAGTTTTCGGGAAGGATTCCCTGTTATTTTTCTCGTTTTTGTCTTTTGCTTGGAGACAATCCAAAAGTTATCATTATTGATCGGCGATTTGTGTTTAGCTCTCCAACTCAGAGATCTCTAGGTCAGCAACTAGAAATGGCCCAGCAGATGTCTCCTGGGCAGCACGGGTCTGAATGCATCCATGATAATGCCCAGTCTCACTTGCCCCCATATGTTGATTGCGACTCGGCTGGCTTCAGAAATAACAGGAGTAACTTGACTTTAAAGTTCTCAAGTGATTTTGAGAAAGCTCAGAAAGCCATGGAGTTTTGCTCGGATGTTTGCGCGGTATATTTCCCCGCAGACCTGGACGTTGTCTTCAACTCGGAAATTGAGAATGAACTTGCTGTCGACATATGCGAGTGGCGCTTTTTCCCGTGCTTTAGCGAGTCGCTCAAGCGTTTAGCAATCAGCATGTCTCGTCTTTCTTCTCTCCAGATAGATTTGAGTTACGAGCGAAGAACTCTGCTTCACCATCACCTTGTCTGGATTTTCCTCATGGATGAAGTCTGTGAAAGATTGCCGTTACTTGGACTGCACGATACCATGGAGAGAAAATATCTCGAAAACCTCAAGAATATCACAATGGATCTTCCTATTGAAGATCTGAATCAATACAAGGGAATTTGTCCTGATGATCTGCTCCAGGTGGCTCTCGACGTGCAAAGGATTCTCGCTGAGGATCTAATGCCACTTAAAAGAGCATTGCTGGAAGAAAGTCACGTTCAGAAGTGCTCTGAGACACTTTGCCTTTTCTTTGATAATCAATATGAGGAGGGAAAGATCTTTTTCAAACGACCGACGACCCACCAAATCATGTCAACCAGGGGTTATACAATCGGTACCAATATGGTTTTCCTTCTTTTTTTGCAGACACCTATGGTTGACCTCTACAACGCGGATGATCCGGGTCTTGTTCAGCTTTCCATCCTTGTTGCTCTTTTCCATGACTTTATTGGCTTGCAGAAGGACCTTGATTCTCTCAAGCAAGATTGTGACGGCTCTGTCGGCTTGAATCTTGTCAGAGTGAGTATGCAAGAGAGCGGACACGACGAAAAAGAAGCATTGCAGACAGTGGTCCGGAGATTGAATTCCTATTGCCACGGCCTCGAATTCTTTATGTCTGCTTATACTCCCTTATGCAAGCAACTTTATCAGGAGATATTGAAGTTCGTCTTTGCTCTCTATGATTACCATCTGCTGGGTGCCACAGAAAGCTCCAATAGCCGTTATGGCTGGCATCGCGTCAGTGACTATAAAGCATAGGGAGAACTCACAGGATCCCAGGGGTAGGGGCTACAGCTTATAGACATTGATTCATACCCCTTTTTCACTTTGCATGCATCCCAAATAATATATTTTCATTTCTGTCGTGATTTCTTTGCCTGTACTAGGGACTTTCAACCCCCACTTCCCCACTCATAAGGACACCTTAACGTGTCCTCGCATCATCCGCTCGTTTCATCTTTCATTTTTTTCAAATCAATCCAATTCATCCTATCTTTTTAAATTGATTCCCCTTGGTAGATTGTCCCGTTTTTGCAGAAAATGACACACTGTATCAGTGTTGTCATGCATTGATATATAGGGCTTGGCGGTGTTTTCGAGGTTGAGTCTTGAGATCGAAAACGCGCCATGTATCCATCTTGTATGACTTGTTTATTCCACTCTCCATAAGAACACCAAGGAGATAATTTATATTATTTTCAGAGAAAATCTGAGTTGTCACTAAGCATAAAGCCAATAACCAAAGGCTCAAACAATTAGGAAAGAACAAGAAGAGATAGGTAGCGATTAACGATATCGATGTCCGAGGCATCTACCATTTTATTCTGAAATTCCGTTCTTTTGCTCCTATTTCAAAGTCAATAGTTCAATTATTTAGTACGCTCATACCATAGGGTATAAGTGAGCATACATCTCACAACCAAAAAAGCTAAAGATATTATATATATATATATATTTATTGTATGGTCGAGCCTACAAAGGTTCCTGATGGACGTGCAAAGATGCATCTCTATATAGGAACCAATAAATGAGGAAGCGATCAACCAGATAGAATCTTCCTACTGCCATTTACCTGCTCCATGTGACAAAGAGGTCTGACTGACTGGAAGCAAGCAAGCAAAGCCTTGCTGTCTAGATGCCTTGTAGAATACATAGTATTTCTGTAGAGAGTTTTTTTTCCTTCGGGCGCCGCAGTTATTATCAGTCAGTTCACTCTTTCGGCCTCAATGGCTAAATTTTGCCATTACTTAATCAAAAGTCATCATCTTGAAGAAAGGTAACTTTGACAGTCTTCCATTTCCTCGAGCTGGTATGGGGTAATAGGTATCGTCGTCGCACACCTCTGGGTCCTCTAGAATATCGAAATGGTTGATGGTATCGGTAATTATGCTAGAGAGTCAGCTGATTACTAGGCTAGCCATTGAGGGAAGCGAGAGAGACCAAGGTCGCCATATAGTTCTTGATGACCAATGGAAAACAGATAAGAGATGCTCAAGCCGATATATGCCGGACTCCACCCCTTTGCCGTTAATCCCGGAGGAAACCCCCAGGGAAAACAAGGCCATGTATCATACTTTATACTAAGAAAAGCGGCGGGTTCAGATACAATGTACATCACATCACATGGGGTCTGGTTTAGAATAAGGTTGTGTATGTGGGTCCACTAAAATGATCGAACCAAGCCGAGGCCACATGGTATAGAGGTTAACCTGCAAGGTATTGCCCAAACAATAATCCGGATGAAAGATAATAACCAGGCACCGTGTCATGGTAGAGTGCATTGCCTCAAATATTTATTGAATATGTGCCGCTGGGAATATATACTGTCTCCGCTCCTGTCTAGGGGGCACTTCTTCTTTCTGCCATTTTAAGTATATAAAAGGGGGGTGGTATCCAATTAGCACAGATTCACTCGAGAAGATTGACATGCAAGATTCAAGATTTGTCATTTTTCAAAGAATACAGTTCTTGCTTCATTGACATAGAACATAGACTGGATATTTTCAATAAGATACTTATGCTTGCTAGTACTACAACATACTTCTACACTTATTTGGATGTCATTGGAATTGTTCTCATATTTCCAAAACTTCATAACAGACTAGTCATTAACATGCAAAACCCCAGAGCAAATCTATTTTTTGACGCATATGAAACGTAAGGATCCACGGGTATCTGTGTCCACCTAGTCTTCATCCATCGACTCCCAACCATCACCACCACGAGGCTCACCCTCATCACCCTCCTCCTCCTCGTCATCATCAGACTCATCATCATCAGCATTGATACCAACAGTGCGCTCCTGGACTTCACCAGCAAGGTCAGGCAGACGAGAGACAAACGCACGACGGACAGCGCCGTTAGTCGAAGCATCCCAGATCTGCACATTACCCTTGCTACCAGCAACCGCCAACCGGAAGCTGACCTCCTGGTCGGGAGCGAATGTAGTAGAGAACACCTTGCCGACCTCGAGCTTGCGCGTGACAACAAGAGTGGGCTTGTCATTCTCGACGCTCCACAACTTGACGGTCTTGTCTGTTGAGCCGGTCACCAGGAAGCCGGGGATGGAGCGGTTGATGTCGAAGGATGAAACGGAGGAGTCGTGTGCTTGCAGAGACCAGACGGGCTTGGACTCGGCAGGGGTGGCGGGGACATTGCGCATATCGTAGCGGTAGACCATGCCGCCGTCGGTGGTCACGTAGAAGAAGTTAGTGTCGTGCGAGTCCCAGCGGACACACTCGACGTCTGCGTCGACGCCCCAGCGGGCTTGGGCATCCGGTGCACGCATATCCGCTGCCACGACGGTGCGGTCGTAACTGCCGCTCAGCAGGATGGTGGACTCGGTAGGGTGCCAGTCTAGTGAGCAGACCTTGTCCTTGTGGTTGGCGTAGGACTTGGCGCAGGTGGCGGTGTTGAGATCCCAGAGCTTGACGGTCTTATCGGCTGAGGCGGAGGCAAGCAGGTTGCGGTGCTGACGGTTGGCGGCCAGCGCCAGGACGGCATCGATGTGGTACTCGTCGTTGGCCTTGGCCTTCTTCTTTTGCTTCTTCTTCGGCTTATCGGCGTCCTGGCCGCCCTGGCCAAGAATTGCGTTGGGGTACATGCAGTCCACAACATCCAGATCCCAGATCTCGATATCGGGCTCCATGGTTCCGATAGCCACGAAGTTTCCTTGTGTCCGACCTTCTGGGTTATTGCCAACGGGGATATCAAGCCACTCTGTGCAAAGCGGGATGCCGGGCAACATGATGTCGTGGTGCACATAGAGGTTGTCCGCTTTGTCTTCGTAGACGTAGACCTCCAAGTGTGCAACTTCGTCCTCCACCTTTCCGGCCAATAGAAGGTTGTCGTGGGGCATAATCTGGAGCTCCTCGCGTTCCTCATCATCCTCGTCCTCGGGGATCACAAGGTACGGGTCCTCCTCGTTGGGCTGGTGGTAGGCCAGAGATTGAACATTGCCGAACATGGTGACCTTCTCGCCGTCCTCATCGATCTCCTCCTTGTCGTAGTTATCCATGTCGAATTCCTTCAACACATCATCATCGCTGTAAATCCGGTTAGCATGAGTTAAATCCTCACTTGCGCTCAACACTACTCACCTCTTTGCATCAGTGCCATTAGCTGAGGGCTTCTCCTCAGTATCATCCTCCATAGCATCATCAGCCTCATCTCCAGAGCCTTCCTGGGCAGCATTCATATCGTCCTTCGCATCCTCGAGCTGCATGCGCGCAAGCTTAGATATACGGCCCATCTCGGCCTCGTCAATCTCATATTTGGTAGGGAACTGGGCAGCGACACCGCGCTTCACCCATGTCGTAGTCGTAATCATGGAAGACATTGTGAAAGTGTTGTGACAAAACTGATCACACCAGTCCACTTTTTTTTTATCGGCGATATTTTTTTTTATCGGTGTGCCTGAGGGGCTGTCCGCCCGGCAGAATCTGGCCGATCTCCTTACCGCCCGGGCGTTTTGCGGGAACCGCGATGTTCTTGCTTTGCCTGGGATCGTACGATTGAACTTGCAATTGTTTTTCAAGTTGTTCTGCTTTTCAGCCTATTACCACCGCAATCATGCATTCTCACCTCCACACCTCTTACAATGTCAGTACGTTGAGTCCGCTATACCCGGAAGATCCATCTTGCCATTCCATCCCGCTTTTTGATTGCCGATACTAACTGATATCATACAGATTGCGAAGAAATCATGACTGCTCTTGACGAGTGCCACGCCAAGGGATTCCTACACAAAGTCATTGGAAGCTGCAATGATATCAAAGTCGAAGTGAACAAATGTCTCTCCGCAGAGCGATTCGAGCGCGCAAAGCGCAACCGAGACGAGGCGCGCAGCAACCGCCGGCGTGTTGAGGAGGTCTGGGCCAAGGAGCGCGAGCTTGAGCAAGGGCCTGTGGCGGCAGCAGCTGCTGCGGCGAATGTTGCAGCGGCTAATGCTGCGAAGCAATAGACTGCTGTGGTATGAGCATATGCCATCTTGTTTTGGGCTGGAGTTTGGAGTGTGCTTTTTAGGGCTATTCTTTGATTTGACTCATACCTGAAAAGTGAGCACTGCTACTTGGTATTAGTGGGAACCTTTGGCCTGGCCCCGAGATTGCGACTCGACTGGGATATGTTCTCATGAGGACGCATGAGCACAAGCAAACGGAGGCCAAATTATCTCCTCTCATTTCATCCGGGGAAGAAAACTTGTACGATATCTAAACATGTAAATATATATACGACCGACTGAGTCTTCTTTTCCATGTTTTTCTTGGCACTAATGCCGAACACTTAATCTACGATGTACCGGGTTTTATAAGAATGATATCAGATGTACATTACTATTATGTACATCAGCTGAACTTTTAGATATAACCCATCCGATCTAAACGCCGCACCCTAGAGTGAAATAAGGTTGAGAATGCATGCAATGATAACCAGCATCATGAATCGCCTATACCGTAAAGATTCAATCAAGCGTCAACCTCCATAGCCTCATTAGGCTCGGCGGCCTCCTCGAAGTCTTCACGAGGACCACTCTTAGCATGACGACGTTTCCTCTTAGGCTTAGCCGCGGCAGCCTCATCGCCGTCATGTTGCTCAGTAGCATCTGCGACATCAACCTCCTTCCGGACAGCCTTATCCTTCTTGGGAGCAGGCGCATCCACCTTCTTCTTAGCCTTCTTCACGCTAAGAGGATTAGGCGCCTTGACCTTAGGACCGCGCTTCTTCTTGGGTTCCGCCTCAGCATCACTCTCGCCATCAGCCTCACCATCTCTCTTGCGCTTGCCGAGCATAGGATCCACATCCAATCCAGCGCGGAACTTCCCACGCTCGTGACCATCCCGTACCATCTCGGACGGGCCGCTCATCGGCTCGAGGACCATAACCGAGCGCTTGACGTAGATGATAGGCACACCGGGGATGGAGCGGGCAGCGGAGCGCAGTGCGTGAGAACGGCGCATAGCTTCCTCTTCTTTACGATCCTCCTCTGTCTTCCGTCTGCGGGGCTGGTTCTCGCTATTGTTCGTCTTTCTCAAGATTGGATCCGCGCAGGCGAGGATGTAGTGCTCCTTGTTCTTCTTTGAGTCTGCGTTGGGAGAAAGCAGCGAGAGGAGACACTCGATTTCGTCGATGGGCGTGGAGTCCGCGTTGTGTGAGCAGTGGCGGAGCGGGAGTTCTGTGGGCGGGGGAAGGAAGAGAGGTCTGTATGGCTTTTCGGTTTTGGGGTTGATGGGTTGTGCGGCCATGATAGCGGCGAGCGAGCACTTTGTCAATACTGCGAGATGGTTAAATTGGGTTCGTCTTGGCGGATGGGAAGTTTGGCGTTCGGTGCGACTTACGAGGCTTGACCTTGCCTTGGACTGTTCGTTCAAGTGCAGGGATTAGCTCCATCTTGAAGGAGTCGGTGGCGCGAAGGAAATTCGAGTCAACTGTTCGAGCGCAAGTCAGTACTGTACATCAGAGCAATGCATTGAAGGGAACATACCCAGAACCTGGTAGGCCTCTCGGAAACCGAAAGTGAGCTCATACTGGTGCATAAGCTTGCGATACTTCTTTGAACGTTTGGCCCTCATTGTGAATGGTGAGTATCAAGTATTTGAGAATTGAATGCAGCAAAAGACATGAGCTTCTACGTCGACCGAAACTTTTTTCATTCTGCCGGGCGGGAGCGGCGGTGTTGTGGTCCGTGCTGAGGGCGAGGTACCTAGTACTTTACCCAAGTGGGGCACCTGGCCTTGAAATTAAGTACCGTATACTTCGCATTTACTGATCTCCGCAGACCAAGATGGGAAATTACATAGCATACTATGTATGTAGTGAGTCAAGGAGATATTATTATTTGTTAGGTTTAGATTGAAAATAACTATTAAACGATGGATAGACAAGCCACATCGTGCTAGTAATGGAATCCCTCACAGATGAATGCAAAGAGATCTCAAGACGCTAGATGGGATATTGGGTATAGGTACGAAACACCAGCTTGACAGATTGGCAGCAGGGATTTCAGGTGTTCGCAAACCACCGATACACATTCTCCACTAGCTCAGAGCTGGTGGAAGACACCAACGGATGGGTAATGTGATTATGACCAGGCGAGGCTAAGTAATGAAGCCCTGCGGCGAAGGACTGGGGGATATATATGAAGAAATCCAGCCGATGTGGAAGTAATTCCCCCGGGTTTGATTTGGTGAGTATCCGACTGCACTGCATGCCTAGGTCCTGATTCGAGACTTGCAAGGCATCATACTGCGCAATAGCAATGTAGGTGAACTAGCTTTTGGCTGTAGATATGAGCGTCTATCATTGATGCCAAACGTAGAACACGAGCCTGCCTCGTGGTCCGAGATTCGGGTTCAGTGAAACCGGCGCAAGTCTGAGACAGGCGCCATTCAAGATCGATGGGTATTTGCGAAAGAAAGTCTGATCGAAAACAAATGGCTGCCTCTCATCCATCACTTTTCTTGCAAGACGCGACCACGACGGAGATATCGTCCATTTTGCCTCCTTCAATAGCCAGACCCTCATCCACAGCCTTCTCCATGAAGGGACTCTCTGCAAAGGGGTCTCGGGCAATTGACAGGGCGGCATTAAGCAGTTCCCGGGCGACATAGACATTGCGTTCGTCAGACAGAGGAGAGTGCGGCGCAATGTCCTTTGGCGCTGCGCGCGCTTCCTCCCAATTATCGACACTGTCCATAACGACTTTCAGAACCTCGTGTTCCCAGAGGTTATCCATGACGCCATCCGAGAGGGCTAGGACGACGTCGTCTTCCTGCACCGCAATCTTGGACAAGACTGCATCTTTCTGGGGTGTGTCGATACTGTTTGTCCCAAGCTGCATGGGACAATCAAACCAATGCCACTGCTCCGCAGTGCGGAAAAGGACTTTCTTCTCACTTGGTCGGATCACGAGGATCTTACAATCGCCCAGGTTTGTAACGTACAGTAATGGCTTCTGCGTGCCATCTTGTTCCTTGGTCCAGTGTAGTATGGCAGTGGCCGATGTTGTCGTTCCGAGCCACTCGGTAGGAGATGTAGTTGCCCGCAAGGTCTCCTCGTATGCATACTGCAAGTATCCGACCGGGTCGAGGGTAGACTTGCGGTGATCGACGTTCCTTTCGACCTGGAGGGCCCAGAAGTGTAATAGGAGTCTAGACCAGAGTCTGTATTTGGAAAAATGAAAAAGTCAGCGATGGTGGCATGATGCAAATTGAGATTGAGACCACTCACGCAGCATGACCACGAGGTTTCGTAGCCCAGGCGCCTACACCATCGTCGACGCCTATGAAGTTCTCCGCGACGATAATGGCATCGTCTCCGTTGTTCAGGCCGCGGACTAGCTCCCCCTTGACGGATAATCTCTTATCCTGGCTAAGTCCGTGTGTTGTCAAAGGATCCGAGAAGGATGAAGAAGGCGGGGAAAGGAAAGGTGGAGGGAAAGGTCGTGGGGGTCGTTTGGCACATAAAGCGTAGCCTGTCTCGAATCGAAAGGGCGATTTGGGGGAAGCGAATAGCTGGTCAGGAACAGGGGTGGTGATGCCGTAGGAGGGCCACACTGCCGCGTGGTATGGCCGTGCCGTGCTCGGTTGTCGGAGGCGGGCACCCTGGATCGGGGCTTGATTTATGCTTATGTTCGCGATCCACTTGCTAATGGACGTCCATGACGATGATAATGAATGTGACACGGACGCTGCCTTGGTCACCATCCCTAACTTGGCTCTCTGTGCACCAAGATGGGCTCGGCGAATGGGTTCTGGGGCATTAAGGCATGAAAAGTGAAAAAAATGAAGAGACAGAATACGAGAAGATAGTTGAAAACAATTGTTGACTCAGACCTGTTGAGTGCACAGAGAAAAGAAAAATGCGACTCACCGATAAAGGCCGAGAAGGTCTCGAAGATTTCACTGGTCTGCGCCGCCGACTGTACCTTACACTACGGAGTATCTCTGAGAATATGAAAATCATGCAATTATCGGCATCCCTGACATTAATCATTCTCTAAATACTTATATACTTCCTCATTTTTGTTATACTTGTTAGATTCGTCCAAAATCCATCTGTTTTGAAAATTAGCAGTTGATAATACAAAAACCCCGCGGCTCTTAGGGCTATATTTACTTATCTATATCCCTGTTGATCCAATGATCCTCTTAGAACTTGTCTATATATCCTAAAAATAGCACTCTACTGCGTTACAATTGTTGATTTCGCTATATTTACACATATGTCCCAGAAGAGAAATAAGGGCGATTTCATCATTCAAAAGTTATCAGCCAAGTCAACGAGGAGATGCAAAATGCCCTCAAAACGCCCTCAAAATGGACTGCAAAAGGCACATGTTAGTGAAGAGCCCAAAGAGCAGGATATGTGATCTATATGTCCACTATGGGACTACTATTTGCATAAAAAGCATATTAGTCGGCCTGGCACCAATTGCCAAGCTGGCTGGGGCTGAGGAATACTTCAAAATGCCCCAAGATACCGGCGAAAATGGTTCCCTTGTCAATACTGTGCAGGTACCAAGGTCAGATACGACAGGGTGTGTAGAGGTACTATTACCATGGCAGGGAGCTCCATAATGCTGGGTGATCCAAAATGTATCACTTATGATGGGTTCCTGAAGGTGCAGCCGTCTGTTCGGCTGGTGTTGACGAGGTTTGGTCGTCGGATATGGGATAGGCGAGTCTGTACGAAACATTAGGCAGCAGCTGGGGCTGAATCAATTTCATTTCGAGACTGGATATGTAGACCTCTCGTGATGGCTTCATCAAATAAATGATATGGCGCATGATCAGTTTCCGATATCTGTCAAATGGTGTTGTTCGCCCTCTGGGCTCCTCCCATTACTTCCCTTCGATGATTTATCCTCATCGAACACTATCCTGGGGGGGGGGGGGGGGGGGGGGGGGNGGGGGGGGTCGATGAACCTTTTCTCCTTTCCGTTGTCAATCTTTTTGTGATTTTCTTTTTTTCCCTCTGTTTTTTGTCGTTTTTGTGTTGCAGATTGAATTCCTTTTGGATGATTCTCATGAATCTCGGATGAACAGAATACCCAGTCTCCTGGGAATCCTTCCTTCATTTGGATTATCGTTGCAGCTCATGAATTGAACTGGAGCTCGTGAGTCGTAGTCGTAGTTGCAATCGTAAGTCGTGGTCAGAGTTACAGGACTGCGAGTTTAGAAGCTTTCTGGGAAGTCTTCCCTGAAAACCACCCCGCGTTCCCTGGAGATCAATAGAGAGAACAATTCGAAAGCATGGCTCAATTCATTGGCAAAATCAGTGGCTTCAACATCACGTTTGAGCTGAGCCAAACCATCAAAGAACATGCGAGCAATGGTGGAAGCGGTAATGGCAAACCCAGGTCCCTCCCATCTTTTTGCAAGAGCACGCTTGGTCAATAGAATGCGTACATGGCGTTCCGCACAAGGGCAGGGGCGCTGCACATCTTGGGTACATTCCCAGGAACATCCACAGATAGAGCTGCAAATGCACTGTCGTTTTCTGGCAAGGGTGTAGAGATCAGGGTCGATCCCCTTGGTGCGTTCTTCTCCGATGGTTGTGCCCAGCTCTTGAGTGGCACGGAACAAGTTGAAATCGTTGTGAACCTCCTTTCCCCAGACAGCCTTTCCCACGTGCCCTAGGTGGATCCATGGAAGGTCCACGAATGGAATGTTGTCAGGTGGGATAACCACTGGAGTCAGTTTGAGATACTTCTCCGACAGTGTTGCCATGGTCTTTGCCGGGATGGAGTCGAAGAATGGAATGAATCCTTTCCATTTTTCACAGTAAGATCCGTGTCGGTAAGAGACAGTTTTCAGTGCAAACTTGCGATATCCGAGGGGGTCAAAGTCGGGTAACTCGTCCTGACCTTTCTTTTCTTTCGGAAGCTGATTGATAAATCCTCGTTGGAAGTGGGCGATAACGTCAGTCCGACGGATTGCGCAAATATCCGGGGAGTTCAGCACAGTCTTGAACGCTAGAACGATGCGGTACAGATGATCAGCCTCTGGCATGAGATACGGAATCTCGATTCGGAATGCACTAGTGTCAATTCGATAGGAACCACAGAGCTCAATGGCGGCCAGCTCAATCATAATGCGGGCATAGAGGGCATAATAGAGGTTTTCGACAGTATCAATTAGCACAGTCATCTTCTGGGTGCGCACGTTTTCCTCGCTGCGTTGGATCCAGTATGTCAGACCGGTCTTGGAGTTGTCGGGCTAAGAGGAGAAAGTCGGTGTTAGCAGTTATATATTCAGGAAGCAAGAGATATAAGTATGGGGCAAGGGTAAACTTGTAATCTCAAGACGTACCTCAGCACCGTAATACAAGGTAATTGTCTCCACCATCTTCGAGATTGCGTACAGCTTGCCGAAAATGCGCACGATGACACCGAGATGAATCGATTCCTCAACAGGATCCATGTGCTCGGGAGCCACGACCTGGGCTGGAGATGTGGGCGACGGCATCGATGGGACCATGACCCAGTCGTCGCTGCTCACGGTGTAGAGACGAAGGCGGCCCTGTCCGCTAGCATCGAGCTATTACAGGTCAGTGTCAAATGTTTCGAAAGTAGAACCGATTCATGGAGTCAAGTCACTTACCAATGCCTCAGCAAATCCCGATCTGTCATCAAACAAGCCAAATTCCAAGGGAGTCTTTGGCTCAGATCCAGTCTTGGTCGAAATTGAGGAGACCATCGAAGGCATGGTCGAGTTGCTGACCTGGCGGGGGTGATTGGTAGCACCGCCTGAGATCAGGGACAATGCTTCCTCGACAATTGACTGGCAGTATCTGAAGAAGCGCTCCTTCAACTGTTCAATCTCTTCATATGGAGGATCCTCTCCATCTTTGACGCGGGCACACGCATCTTCCATCAGAGCCTTGGTGGCCTGGGCATAAGCATCAATACAGTTCTTACCCCGTTGGAAGTAAAACTCCAAGTCCTTTCCTGAGTGCAGAGCATTCAGGCGGGCCTGAGAAATAGTAGAAGCCATTGCCAGAGGATTAAGGTTGGAATCGGACGCCATGGGGACGGTTGGGAGTGGAGTGGGAGGGAACATGAGTTCAGAATAAATGGGGGTCTCGTCCGAGACAGGGCGCTGGAAACGAGGATAGACAAGCTTGTCCTGGGGAAGCTCCTGGGGAGTCTCTGTCTCACGTGTAGTCTGACGTGCAGGCTGCAGTTGCGTCTTTCGTAGCTTAGAGAGAGCGGCTCCCCATAGACCTGTCTTGGGTGCCATATTGGTATTCCACGTTTCACCACAAGACCTTTTAAAAAGATGAGGTTATTGAGGAAGGAACAAACTAGAGTACAAGTACTTGGGTATTTATATTTCTTCATACATTATGTCTCCTGTTCATGATGTTCCAAAGTTGTAGTATAGCGAACGGTCCATATTGGGCAGGTACGACTCATCACCACTCACCTGAGCCACATCGTGGATAAGACAGTGGAGATCGTCCATTGCGGTATCGACCCGCATAAATCTGTCCTAATGAGGTCAAGTTTAAGCAGAACCGCGGTTGAGGTCGCGCGAGGGAATAGCTGGGAACCAGCTGAAACACTGGAATATTGTAAGCGGCTGGGAATTGCCTCCGTGTGATAGGTTTGCTAAACCTGAGGCTGAGTTCCAAGATTGATAGTTAAACGATACCTAGGTACTACTTACACAGCTAGGACTAGGTAGGTGCATGTACAGCATAGTCTCAAGCTTTATGTTTGCTACCTACATGATATATAGGGAGGTAAGTTCACTGGCAGTTAAATAGATTACCAAGTAGCTTAACAATGGATGGGTTTGCAGCTGACCAGATGATACCGCAGATAGTATGTCTACCAACCCAGAGGCCTAGAAAGTGACAAGTCAACATGCATGGTACAGTTCCTTACGAGCAATGGCTTGAGCCGTTGTTGCAGCTATGTTCAATTGCTGAGATTTTAAAAAATTTAATACTACAAATGAGCTGCATGCAACCAAAGCATAGGTGTTAAAACAGTAGACTTGAATTGGCTCATACAAACAAAGAAATTCGAAGCTCTAACCCTGTACTCGGAACGTGCGACCACTAGCAGTCTTCCGCTCACGTTCTTCATTCTCCGGCCGAGCTCGGTTGAGTACTGCTGTGAGTTAGCAATGAAAATGTTTTCTCTGCTCAGATGATACATACCCTGAAGGAAATCTGCTGTCCTCTTCCTCATTCGAGTGTGGATGTAGGCCTGCAATAATGTTTAGTCATCAATTCCTTGCCCATCATCTAAAAATAGACCGAGAGAAACCGCATACCTTTGAAGCTTTGATGTGGTAGTGGAAATAATCACGGAAGGTCTGAATGTGAGAAATGTTTTCATAACGACGCTGCGGGGTGAGGTGTCGAGGGAACAGAACTGCAAGCCGAGTCAGTACTTAGATGGCAATCGATAGCGCGTTTTGCATTCATACCAAAAGTGACATAGCTAACTTCGCCTCCGGTAGCATTCAGGCCAGGCACATTTGCAAGCTCAAGGGGAGGGTCGTTACGGAACAGGACTTGAGGGGCATTCTGAAGCGTCAAGACACGGCGCCGGGCGTCGACAAATTCCTATAGACTGTTAGCAAGGATTCCTCATGAATCCGCAGACCAATGGTGGCAAAGTACGAACCTGCAGGAAAACCTTGCCAAAGATCCGATCTGTCTCTTCGCGGAACACGGTGCTGAAGATCACTGTCACTCGGTCCCAGTTGGCTTTGATATAGATGGCCTCTTCTTCACGGTAATGAATCGCCATAACTTCACCGCCCTCCTGGATACCCTGTGGTGCTGACTCTGAGGTATATCTGGAAGCCTCCTCGGCGAGCTTGTTGAATTCGTCGAATGCTTTCTCAAAAGGAGCAGCCATTGCGTTCCGTTTCAAGAGGGCAAGCTTCATAATCAGGTCATTCCGGGCCTCCTCCTCTGCGGGCAGGTTTTCGAGATCGATTTGTACTGAGAAATCATAGCCCGGTTCCGGGGACACAATGTAGGGCCCATATTCTCTCTCCAAGACCTCCTGGGCCCCGTACTGAACAAGTTCCTTGTAGCATTTCACATTGATCGAGATGAGGATCTTCGTCTTAGACTCGGGAGTAGAGAGGTGAAATGTCACACCGTCGAAGTCGGAAACCACTTGGTCAATGGATGCGGGGGGTGCTCTGAGTTCAGCTTGTTAGCCGGGTGCCTGCTTCGGGGGTGATGTGTATACAATGCGCGGGATCACAGTGCGGGGGAGAGGAACAAAGCATACCCAGAAAAACGCTCCGTAAGGAGCGACTGGATCAGAGCATTCTGGTAATCTAAGAGAAGCATGACGGGCAGGGCAATGGATGGTATGCAGTGCAGGTGGGTGGCTGTTGTGAGGTTGCCCGTGATCGTCATGGGCGGTGGGGGGGAGCCGTAGAGGTCGCTGTCACCGCCCGTATTAATTTTGTCCTATCGATAGCAATCGGAGATTCCAAAAATTTTCCCATCCACCCTCAACGATGGTGAAATCATACTTGTACGTGCGATTTTTTGTGATTTGGAACATTATGATCTGGCCGCTAACCTCTGCACAGTAAATTCGAGCATTCGAATACATTCGGGCTCGTCGCCTCGGCGTCTTCGAATGCGGTTTGGGCCAAAGATGACCAAATTGGCATTGCACGCCAGACGGGCGCCGGACGAGCCATTGTCGGCGCAAGTGAGGAAGTTCTGTGCTGGGATGTGAAGAAGGGAGAACTTCTTGGAAGATGGCGCGATTCTGCCTGCAGAGCGCAGGTTAGTGTGGTCACTCAGAGCATGACAGATGAAGATATCTTCGCAGTCGGGTGAGTTTCCTCTGGTCTGACCTAGTTGCACGATTTTTTTCTGACTATCATGTTTCTTTTCAGCTACGAGGATGGAAGTATTCGCCTTTGGGATTCGCGCACCGCCACAGTCATTATTTCTTTCAACGGTCACAAATCCGCCGTTACCAAGTTGGCCTTCGACAACGCAGGCGTGCGCCTCGCCAGTGGTTCTAAAGATACCGATATTATCCTCTGGGATTTGATCACTGAGACCGGTCTTTTCAGACTTCGTGGACACACCGACCAGATCACATCACTACACTTCCTATTCCCCTCCCCAGAATTGCTCACTGCTTCCGGATTGAATGAACACCCAGGATTCCTCTTGACCACTGGAAAGGATGCATTGATCAAAGTCTGGGATCTTGCCTCTCAGCACTGCATTGAAACACATGTGGCACAATCAAATGGCGAGTGCTGGAGCTTAGGTCTTTCGCCAGACCAGGGCGGATGTATCACAGCCGGCAACGATGGTGAACTCAGGGTCTGGTCCATCGATGAAGCGGCTATGATGGAGATTTCCAAGGAGAAGGTGGGCGCGGATGGTCGCCGAATTCTCACAGAACGAGGAACTTTCTACCGACATGGCAAGGACCGCACACTTGGCATCCGATTCCACCCCCGTTCAGACTACGTTGGATTCCACGGTTCCGACAAGTCGGTCGAGGTTTGGCGTATTCGCTCTCAGTCCGAGGTACAAAAGAGCATGGCCCGCAAGAAGAAGAGAAGAAAGGAGAAGGAGGCTCGCACCGAGGAAAATGGAGCGGAAGAGGATAACGACAAGCCTGAGGATGTTTCCGCCGCTCCTGTATCTGAAGTCTTTGTCCAACATGTTATTGTGCGCACTGGTGGAAAGGTTCGTTCCTTCGACTGGATGACCAACAAGTCAAGTGGCCTGAACCTGCTTGCCGCAACAACAAACAACCAACTTGAGGCCTACAACATTGTGCCAGCGAACAAGAAGAACACCGACAGCGAGGACCCGGACTACACCCGGAGCTTGGCAGTGGACATTCCTGGCCACCGAACAGATATCCGATCGATTGCATTGAGCTCTGACGACCGAATGCTTGCCTCTGCTTCGAACGGCACTCTCAAGATTTGGAACGTTCGCACCGAAAGTTGTCTACGAACCCTTGAGTGTGGATATTCCCTATGTTCGGCATTCCTTCCTGGTGACAAGATTGTCGTTGTTGGTAACAAGAACGGAGAACTCGAGGTGTTCGATATCGCATCATCAACATTGCTCGACACTATCAAAGCCCACGACGGACCCGTGTGGTCACTTCACGTGCACCCAGATGGTAAGTCTATGGTCAGTGGAAGTGCAGACAAGACCGCCAAGTTTTGGAATTTCCAGGTTGTCCAAGAGGAGATCCCGGGTACCAAACGTACCACTCCCCGCCTCAAGCTGGCACACACAAGGACGCTGAAGGTCAACGACGATATCCTCAACCTTCGTTTCTCTCCAGATGCACGACTTCTGGCCGTCTCTCTTCTTGACAATACTGTGAAGGTCTTCTTCGTCGACTCGCTGAAGCTATTCCTCAACCTTTACGGACACAAGCTTCCTGTTTTGAGCATGGATATTTCGCATGATAGCAAACTAATTGTCACTTGCTCGGCTGATAAGACCGTTCGACTCTGGGGTTTGGACTTTGGTGACTGTCACAAGGCCTTCTTGGCCCACGAGGACAGTATCATGGCAGTGGCATTCGTTCCTCACAACAAGGATGGAAACGGTCACAACTTCTTCAGTGCAAGCAAGGACCGTATCATCAAATACTGGGACGGTGACAAGTTCGAGCAAATTCAGCGCCTCGTTGGTCACCACGGTGAGATCTGGGCACTTGCCATGAGTCACACTGGTGATTTCATTGTCAGTGCCAGTCACGACAAGAGCATCCGCATCTGGCAACAAACCGACGAACCATTGTTCCTGGAGGAAGAACGCGAGAAGGAGATGGAAGAGGCATACGACAGCACACTCACCGCGTCTCTCGAGCAGGAGGAGGACGGTGAAGACGGCGAGAAGGCCGAGGCCGTCGACGCTGGCAAGCAGACGACCGGCACTCTCATGGCCGGAGAAAAGATCATGGAAGCTCTGGAACTTGGTCTCGAGGATCTCGAAGTTGTACGCGACTGGCACAAGGTCAAGGCTGCTAACCCCAACGCCGCCGCGCCCGATCGTAACCCCGTCTACCTGGCTCTCAACAACGTCTCCGCCGAGCAGCATGTTCTGAACACCGTCCAGAAGATCCCCGCAGCTGCCCTTCAGGACGCTCTCTTGGTTCTGCCATTCTCCAAACTCCCCGCTCTCTTCACCTTCCTCAACATCTGGGCCGATCGTGAATGGAACGTGCCCCTCACCTGCCGCGTGTTGTTCTTCATCCTGAAGACCCACCACCGCCAGATTGTTGCCAGCAAGATGATGCGTCCTATGCTCGACAGCATTCGGGTATCGCTGCGACGGGTCCTTGCCCGCCAGAAGGACGAGATGGGCTTCAACCTTTCCGCGCTGCAGTTCATCGGCAACCAGATCCGCGAGCATAGTACCACGGACTACGTTGATGAGGATACCTGGGAGGAGCAGCAGACCTCCAAGGGCACTGGCAAGAAGCGCCAGTTTGTCAGCGTTGCCTGAGTTTAGGATTAGGTTTGTGTACAAGCATGTCTATTGGCGTTATGATCATTTTCGACCTTGTTACCTTGGAGGTCTTCTCTATCTTGTTTTCCATATAAAAGTTTTATATCCTTGGGAGTTGAAGAGAATATAAGGGATGTATGATAGTTCAATTTCGAAGTAAAATATAATCTTTTCCCTGGGATAGTTGATAATTGTCTACTGAAGGTTCATAAAGCGAGGTGTATCAAAGTAATGGAATAGAATAATTTATTCAATTGGTCTAGCTATTATTTCTCCCTTTTCCAACAATCCAAGCAATCGACGATACCGAAAAAGAATCTGAAATCTGCATTGCAAGAGACATCATTAGCGAATTACTCCAAGCAACGACACGTTGATCTTTCAAGACCACAACCAAGAAAAGAAACAACAAGCATCCAAAGACTCTACTCAGGAGAACCAATGTAAGCATCGACGACAGGGATTTCAGCCCCTGTCATACCTCTTCCGGCTCTTCCTATTAAAATTCCGGTTCTAATGCGAATCTCATCATAATAGAGTCTGTTTGGTGCGATGTTCGTTGTTTCTTTGCTTCAATTGTAGTTCTGTCAGGGAAGTTTAGTACCACATACCTATTAGTGTATTAGTCCAGCATAGACCGAAGATCAATCACATTTATTGGTCTTGGTCCACGCTGGACTTTGGTGTTGGTTGGAGCTGGAGAAGAGGAAAGTTGGGTTTGGAGTTTTGTGAGAAAATTTGGCCCGGTGGAGCTATCTTAGTCATACCGGTCACGTGCTGCTTTTATATGGGGCACTACCATACCCCTTGGTAATGGATACGGAATTTGTGTAATTTGCTTAATATTTAATATTCAATCGAGGTATATTGTCATACTGGTATCTATTTCATAACGGTCATAATTAGGTCGGTGCTTTTTTGGAGGCATATGGTGGTGAAACCTCTCGAGATCCGATCAAGAGGACGGCTTCATGGTCCCACAGCAAGAACATGTCCACCACTGGGTTTCCATAAAGCTGCTGCACGAGATGCAAACCCATCCAAGAGGTTTCTTATCTGCACCTCTGTCCAGGGATTTGATGGTATCTAGTGCACGGGTTCGGTTCTTGAAAAGAAATGCATCCCCAGGATTCGCTTTCTTCTCTTCCTTTTGGTCAAGAGTTAAAGGCCTTTTCTTCGAGTTTCGTGACTCCGAACGTAGTGGTTGGGTGGGATTTCGGCTAGAGGTTGATGTGGATAGCGTATTGCTCGGAGGCGGTCGTTCCGCCGCACAAACATCACAACACAGGAAGGTAGACGGGTTCTCGAGCGTGCACATTGGGCAGATCCAGGGTGTATCGTATGAGCTATTATCCGCTGTAAGATCAACAGTTTCATTGCGATTCGATTGCGGGGCTGCTTTTGGAAGCGCAGGCAGAGTTTCAGGGATAGCAGGCGGGATTTTGGAAGCAGTAGGAGGCGGCGATGACTTTGTCCGAGGTCCTGCCGGGTTTTCTTGACTTGGCGGGACATACGAAGACTCATATTTTTCCCTTTCTTCTTCCTGTATGAGTTCTATAAAGGCCTCCATAATAGCCCGCTCGTTTGCGTCGTCTTCCTCGGCCTGTGTTCTGAACCCATGAGAGGCCTCTTCCGCAAGTTCAGTGCTTCGGTCTGTACCAGAAGCACAACCCTGGGTTACTTCAATACGACGCTGGGCAGCGTCAGCCCGGAGCTTCCGTATATCTGTTCCTCGGAGCACACGGGTGCCGCCAAGCTTTTTGCCCGAATTTTTGGCAAGAACCCTTCGCTGTTCAGCAGCAGCACGAGCCTGACGTCGAGCTTCATCCAGCGGAATTCTTTGGCCACCCAGACGCTTTCCTTGAGATAAAAAGCCCTCTCCGGTATAGCCTTTTCGGGCTAGTTCCTCATGCTCATCACGAAGTTGATTCCACAGCGCATGAAATTGCTGGTTGTGTGGACCAATCACGTTATGGGCGAGTCTAAATTTAATCAGAATTTGTATTTTGGTGTAGTTAAGATGTCAAGTCACTTACTCATGGAGCATAGTATCCAAAACCTCCTCGATGGGGAGAAATTGCCGTTGGTCGGAGGGATACCGTAATCTTAGACAAATCTTTTGGCCTGAATTGACATTCAACCCCAGCAGGTTTCGCTGCTGCGGATAGAACTCGCATAACGCGCCCACTCTCCAGGCGCGCTGTCGCATGATCGGTTTGACCAACGATGCGACTTTGCGCAGGATCAAGAGGGCCTCTGCTTCTCGGGGGCGCTTCTTTTCATGGCGGTATTCTGAGATTAGAGGATCTAGCTCCCGCATTTTCGAGATTTCTGATCGAGAACTTGGATGATACGATAGAGCAGGACGCCGTGAATATGTGAGATGTTGCTGCCTTCGTTAGGATGGCCTCCTCCGAGGCCAGGGTCTGAACAAGAAGATTTCACATCAGATCATGACCAAATTATGGCATTACACATACGGCAGTGCAGGTAGCCAGGGACAGTCAAATGAACATAGCCGGTGATGGAAATTCCAGAATGATTCCAAGTTCGGGGCATCCATGGATGGCCTTTTAGCATTGATAATCAAGCAAGGCACAAATTTACGCCAGATACTTCAGGCTACAACGCCAGTCACGTGTCTTGAATCTACATAGTTGCAATGAAATAACACCTTTTCATTAGTGTACGATCGTAGTATATATAATTCTAAACACAAGTGGGGGTTTTCTATCCTAAGTAATACTAAGAACTGCTAAAGTGGTGGATTTTACTTAATTTCGTGTTTGCAGTTCAGTTGTCTTTGGCCCAGATATATATCCATAGTATAGTAGATTAACACATTGATCAAGTTGTTAAGAAACGATATTTTACTAATTTCATAATTTCCTACTGATTCTGACCAGGAAAGGGATATGCACTTCGAAAGAATAAAAAGAAAATGCCTAAAGAGCATTACTAGTTCTGTATACTCCCCGCCCTCGACTGTTTAATACAAAGCACTGCTCATGTGACCTTTCCGATAACATCGCCAGTGTTATCAGCATCCATCTTATCGAACTTTCGCTCTTCTTTTTCTTTCCAGCTTCTTCTCAAATATACAAGATGACGAGCGACGACCAGTTCTTTTTTGACTACGTGAGTATCATGGAAGGAGACAAAGAATGCCTTCAGCGCTGATACTTCTTCATCTAGCTCGCGTCTATCCCACATGACGTAAGGCGGTATTCCCTCGAAGTCGCAGACTCGATCGATCGATCAGTCGACTATGCCGCGCACGCGATCAAGGATACACTAGCCCAACAGTCATGGCTACCGCCCACCGTTCGTCCGGCTCGTGCTACCCCGAGAATGCGGTCATCGCAAGGCCTGACGGACCGGATCCAAAGTTGGATGACTCGGAATCGCGCATGGACGGCGGCCATGCTCGCCTTTATCGGAACCGGCGTTGTCTTATACTATGGAAACAAGAAATTACACGGAAAACGGAGAAAGGCCAGAAGGGCGAGCAACGGCGCAAGAAAAGAGATTGTCGGTATGTGTCATGATCCTGCATTTGATCTGCTAGGATCTGAATGCTAATTCTGCGATTATAGTTGTTGCCGGATCGCCACATGAGCCGATGACAAGGGCTATTGCTATGGATTTGGAACGTCGGGGATATATCGTATATGTGACTGTTTCTTCCGCCGATGAAGAGCAGATCGTCAAGTCCGAGAACCGTGTTGACATCAAGGCTCTCTGGTTGGATCTTACAACAGTAAGTGCTGTTCGTGTATCTCTTATATGGGAGAACCCGACTAATATTGCAAACTAGACATCCTCCTCGCCGTCCGAAATCCACCCTTCATTGCAAGAGCTTCGCTCCTTGATCACTCAGCCACAGTCACCTGTCGCTGGAGTGCCTCCGCACACCTGCCAACTGAGCGGCCTTATCGTGGTCCCATCGCCCAACTATATCGCCGGCCCTGTTGCAACCATCCCACCGTCATCGTGGGCTGATATGGTCAACACTCGTATCCTCTCACCTATCCTCACAGTGCAGGCATTCCTCCCTCTGTTGACCCTCCGCAGCAATACTAGCACTATTGTCTTTGCCAATCCCTCCATATCATCCTCCCTTTCCGCGCCATTTGCCGGACCCGAGGTTGCCACAACCCGGGCGATCTCAGGCTTCGCAGCCTCGCTTCGCCAAGAACTTCGTCTCCTCGAACAAAGCAATGTCGACGTCGTCGAGCTGCAGCTGGGCAACATTGACCTAGGGCCTACATACCGAAGTGCCCAGAGTCAGATCGCAGGCACAGAAGTCCTTGCGTGGAGTACCCAGCAGCGTGCTCTTTATGCCTCACAGTATCTTTCCAGCGTTGAGCAGCGTCCAGTTGCCTCTGTTGGTCCCAGCATAGTACGCGGATCTCCGGCGCGGAACCTCCATTACGCTATTTTGGATGCTTTGGAACCCACTTCGAGAGATATCTTCGGCCGAAAAGTGTCTAAAAAACCTGTCATGTATGTGGGCCGGGGAGCTCGTTCGTACAGCCTGATCGGGGCCTGGGTTCCCAGTGGACTCGTGGCGCTGATGATGGGGTACCGCAGGGGGAATGGAATGAACTCTGAGACCCCAAGTGGCAGCAGCAGTGAAACCAGCTGGGAAAGAGTTTAACTTCATGCACTATTTTCTGACACATCTCCCTTCTTTGCACTCCCATTTTAATATATTAAAAGCACTCGCTTGGAAAACACTTTTCTGTACATAATATCATTGGAAATACTCTTCGCTCTCAATGGCACTGTTCCATTTGATCTTATTATTTACATCATCACACATCGACATATAATTTCACACCTTATGGACACAATTATTAGATTAGCATTAGCATTACCAAGTAGGATATCATGAGCGCCACCCCATCCTTATCCACCTAGGTGATTCCTCCCAGAAGAAGAAAACCGACCCATGACGTCCCCTCAAACCGGCACATCCTTCACCTCATCCGATTGCTCATCAACACACGCCCCGACAAAAGCATCCTGTGCGCACAGCGGATCACGTCTCGCCCGCTTAATCTTACCATGCGTCAGCCGGCGACGCAAATGAATTAGCGCCCAGGAAACGAAGAAGAAAACCAGAGCCGCAGCCAAGACGGCAAAACAGTATCCCGTCACACGACCGCTCTTCTGTCCATGGTCGCCGACGTCGAGGAAGGTGTACGGATACCAGCCCTGTGCTGCGTGGGTGATGTATGCGACGCAGAGGTAGAATAGGAGCATGAGGATTAGGAATGGGAGTGCAATGAATGGGTGCGGCGCCGTGGTTGTGAGGAGGATTTCCAGTAGGGCGTAGGCAGAGTTAAGGCCATGCTGAGAGATCTGGGGAATTGGGTTAGCTTAAATTGTGGCTTATATCAATTGTCTTTTGAAAATTTCGCTCTACGTTTGCGGGATAGGAGATTGTTGGAGGGGATATATCAAAATGATACATACATTTTGCCAGGCGGAAAATGTCTCCGTAAACCAGGGCGGAGTGAAGATGAGAGCCCAGAAGATAACCGTAACGATCAACGGATACGTCGTGATTGTCACATACAACAGGCTGTGTAGTACGCGAAAGGCGCGCGGCAAGCGGTCGAAAAGAACCGAATGGCCTGTTCGTGCATAGCAGGCTGTATGGATCGCAGCGAATAGCATGTAGAAGCCGATACCCCAGTACGTCAGCCAGGTGAAGTAGCTGAAGGACTGTCCGATCAAAGCGCGCTCATCGTGGGTGCCAAACCAGCCCCAGAAGACGAAGATGGTGGTGAAAATGTACAATGAGATCAGACCACGAAGACCGGCGAGGATGGCCGGGGGCAGGATCCAAGATGTCTCGAAGTGGTGCTTGTCATCGGTAGACGGATCAGCTCCGAAGAGACTCGTTAGTGATAGTCGAGGCATGTTGTTGTGTGCCTTGTACTTCGAGGGAATTGAAGCCAAAGAAGCAAACAAGAAAGAAAAAGAAGACCAGCTGTAAATGTACTAGCCCAGGCTGGCAGTAGACCGACAGCTAAATGCTGAAATTGGAGCTGGCGCACTTAGTGCCGGATTTTTTCTGCGGTATAGATTGGCCTCGCAAGACATTTTGCGCCATTATGGGTCAGTTATGATGACCAGAGCCAGTCGTGAAGGGATTTTGCTTTTAGTCTCACTTTAGGCCCATTTTGTCCCCACAAGCAACCGCCCTACACACCGGAAAGAGCTTGAAGGCTCGTGACTGAATCTGATGTCGAATCAGAATCGGGGGTGAGTCTTAGCATCGATTCAAAGGACTAATATAGAGCAAGCCGGGACCTAGAATTGTCTCGATGGTCAGCTTTTAGACCGAGGCATTCGAGACATTGCATCCTGGCCGAATAACAATATTCGAGATAACGTCTTCCACAAGCGAGTGGGCCAGAAGTGAGTGGGCCCGTGGACCTATCCAAACCGCGTCTACTCCGGAGAAATTACCACTTAGTCAATTCCACCACCCTTCATGCCACTAATAGGCTGTAAATTCTCTCAACATGTAACGGATTAAGAAAGTAAGATGTGGATAGTTATCTAGGCTTTTAAGAAGTAAGAAATCTATTGAATTTGTGCAGTGGCGGGGTATATTTGATATCCCGCATTTATACCTAAAGTACTCCGTAGGCTTAAAAAAGCTTCTTAATGGATTACTAAGCCGGCGGAAGCGGAAGGGCCCCCACCGGCGAAATAGCGCTTCATCGGTTTTACAACTATCTATATAGGCCCTACAACGGTATGGGTCGGTTTAAAAACTGGGGGATAGAATTATTAGATGCCTAGATAGATGATGACTTTACTGGAGTTTTGGTTAAGATATATGCATTTAAATTGAACAAGTTATACCAAGTGGCCCACTCGGCTACATACTCAATCTCACCTTTCACTTCCTTAGTAGCTAGTACCATCAGAAAGCTTAAGTATAGTTTGACTGCAATGGGAAGCTGCTGCGTACTGACTCCCAGTTATTACCTCCAGGCTCGGATGGCCAGACATCAGAAAGAACCTGTGCTAGTCTCTCTGGGATAAATCGTTCAAATGGGCCGCTATAGAGCCACTGATGCCGTATCTCTCTTTCCCTCTTTCCGATTTCCCTAACAGTCGGCACCCCAACGTTTTGAAAATTAAATTGTGTGATCAAAAACGTACGAGAGCACCAATCAAGGAGCCGTATTTCGTCTCTCGGGAGGGACTCGTGACCAAAAGGCGCGACACGCAGGTGCTGTAGGCGACGGGAAGCTTGGTTGGACGAGATCAAGTGCCAGATCTGAAGAGCAAGTTTCTCATCCATTGTCGCATTCACGAATATCTCTTGAAGAACAGATGCCTCGACTTGTTCAATTCGGTACACTGGCCGTGATCTGGGGTCGAAATGAAGATCTAGTACAAGGCTACGCAGGCTTGAAAAGTTACCCAGGGCCTTGTACATTTCGCACTCTTCTTGACTGCCCATGGATCGTTTGATCGGAATACGGAGTTCTTCCAGCTGGGGACAGGACTTGGCTAGCTGGCTTATGTCAAAGGCATCAAGTTCTGGATAATTATATCTAAAATGGGCTTCGTCCGGCCTATTCATAGGCTGGATGCACGGTATAACGATAAGACCCTTTAGAGAAAGGCCATGGCGCTGTAGAATTTGATTCAAAGATGAGACGCTGCGAAATCCGTCAAGATACAGGTATTTCAGGGGATTGAAAGCCCTTATTGCGGCAATTCCAATATCATCGTCAGTACTGAGACTTGGACGCCCCCAACCGTATCCATTTGTCGAGATAAAAAGTCGCTCGAGGTTGGGGAAAAGCGCAGGCACCCGTGTGAGTACGGCTGTGTCGTGTGTCGCATTGATTTGAAGGGACCGAAGTTGGGAAAGATCCACGATATTCGCTAGTTTTAGCAGGATATCTTCATATGGCCCCGGTCGACCAATTGAAATAGATTGCAAGGAAGATATCGGCACGGGCTGCATGGTAACAGCAAATTTGTGCCATTCTTCCTTCAGCATATCCATTGGGAGTCGATGGCGTGTGGGATCTTCCAAGAGAAGGTGTTTCAAATTGGGAGCCAAAAAAAGGAAAGGCAGCATCTCGTCTAGCTCTATACGACCGGAGTTACCATCGGATTTGCCGGGGATTTGGACTGCAAATGTATGCAGTCCCTGGAGACGTAGAAGATTGACATCAATGACCGGGTTGTCATCGGCTATTTGTTCCCATAATTGAGGGTTTGCCAGCTTTTTTAAACCTGGGACACTAGTACTCACGTTCTGCGATGACCACAGATTCAGCAGACAGTTTGGATGATGTTGTGATATAGCTTCCTGCAATGAAATTGGGAAATTGTCCTGAACGAGAAAGTCGATTTGTCCTAGATGGTATAGGCGGGCGATGAGGGTAGCAAGTGGGTCCCAGTCTCTTTGCGATTTCCTATAACTCGACCAAGATGTGAGAAGATCAAATGCTGCGGCACGGCATAAACTGGGATCTGTCAAATGAGACTCCAGAAAAGTGTTTTTCGCAGCTAGGTCGCCTTCGACATCACGAGATAATCCCAGCTTGTAGCCTTCCAATTGCCCAGAACGGGCTCGTGGTGAATTGCCGGTATATGGATCCAGACATATAATAGATAATTTCCTAGCGTATTTCACAAACTGACGCCCCAGGCCCTCCTCTGTTAGCTCCGAGACGGTCTCTCGGAGGGTCTGGCGATCCCAGAAGATGACAGAAAGGTGTTGATAAACAAGAGGGGCCGCTATTCCATAACAAGTGTGATTGAGCCGGCTGAAAATAGAAAGGGTTGTGCGTGAATCCAACCCATCGGCATGAAGCTAACGATTTTAGTGTCTCACACAAAAAGTCCAGAACGTGAGGTGACATACACTGAGGCATATTTGGTGCAAGAGCTCCGGTGGAAGACGATTCATTCTGTTTATGGCTTGCGGTCTAAGATGATGTATTTGTGAAAGGCTATAAGAGCTTGCAAATATCCAAAGAGAAAAAGATTCAAACAAGTACGGAGTACTTTCTTTGTTTGCTAAGCGTGCCCAGGTGGCTAGGTGTTGCTTAGGTAGTGTTGCCAAGTGTTGCCAAGATGCGGTTTCAAATTGCATCAAAACACGATATCTTACTAGCTCCGTATCAATGGGTGGTGATATGTAGTATTTTTAAGCGAATGTATTCTCCTTCTTGACTCGGGGAACCGCATACGGGTTTACCCAATCATCACGGGCGTCAATAGGTGCGTGCGTCCTTATAGAGCTGATCTTATTTTGTTTCTAACCTTTGGGTAACAACCACCTTTAAAAGTGAGGTCTCATATCATTTAGATGCCTTTCGCAATATCGGTAAATGCTCTGTTACCTGACACTTGCGGTTAATGAGCCAAAGTACGGAGTATTCCAATCGAAATCACCTGTGCGCTTCAATGTTTCGGAGACGGACTAGGAAAACAAACCGAGTGGAATCCAGAGCGAAGATGTTTTGAAGAACTTGCATTCCAAAAAAAGAGAAGCAGATAGGGAGATGCTGGCTCTCTTTTATCTATACTTCTATACGGAGTACTATGATCATATTCTTGCATAGTTGAAGTGTCTGTCCGAGGTTTAGCCATCCGTGGACCCGGGGATTACATGCTGACTAACATATGCCACTATACCCAACTAGGGATAGTGGCAACCACAGACCATGGTTGACTTGACTCAAAAGGCCGCGTAAGTTTTGGATGTATATTTATCCTTTCTCACAGAGGCCAACAATGTTCTCCGTAGTCGTTGTTTCAAGATGGAAAAGAAACCGTCCTAGGATAGTTCTGAGGAGAAACTCCATTGGTTATAGACCTATTCCATTACGAGCCATTTTCAACCATTTTGGGAGTGGTACCCGCTCTCGTGGCTTGCAATATAAGTAGGGGATGGTCTCACTTCTCTCGGCTATTGGTGCGAACCTGAAAAGCCCGTCCGTTCTACTATTTGTACATGACTACTCCGTAGGCACCAGCTGTTTTGGCCATAATTCTAAAGATAACTCAATAGCTCATGCATGTGTCTTCTTCAGATCAGCATAATGATGAAACCACCCGTTGTGGGGAGAGACGGCAGGGGAATGGCTAGAGATTCTAGAAGATAGCGGGTCAAATAAAACATTCAGTTCTGCGAAATGAAATAGTGAAATCAATAGTACACATAGGCTTTCAAGGGTAGATGTATTCAAACAAAAGAATTATAGCCAATAACAATACATAGTACGGAGTATGGGAGTTGATGTTCTTGGCGGCCCCCTGAGCAGTTCTCCTCCCCCTGAGACGATCCCTTGTCAAACGTCGAGACCCGGTGGAGTCCCGACTGTTTTATTTTAGTGCACGGGACGCTTCTATTTACTACTTGCCATAGTCTCGTCCAAGGTTCGCATTGTGATCGTCCCCTCCGTTTTTCTCCTTTCTCCTTTCTCCTACTTTCCCCCCTCTCCAATGCCCTGAACTTACACGATATTCCTTGCTTCAATTCTGTCTATAGGGCTGTCATTCCTTTGGCTCTATATTCTCGCCTCCCCGCCCGAAACCTCCCTTGGTGTGTAATCCGCAACTCCGACCTCGTTTTGGACCAACTTCAAAAGACTACTCCGATGCTTCCTGCGCAAATCTCGAAAGATCCAACCGACTCGGGATAAATGATTCAATAGCCGACCACTTGATATCCACATCTTCATCATGGACATGCGAGGGAAACTGAGCGAATGTCGCTCCGTATCCCACGATACCTTGCGGAGTGGCTCGCCACGGGTAGCGCATTTCGACGGCGAAGTTCCTCCCGCACTCTCCCCCCTCGACGCATTCGCCGCTCAGAGCCGATATCTCGCCCGACAACTCGATGAGTCTCGACGAGGAGACCGCCGTATGAGCCGGCTGCCACCGGCGAGTGTAGCTCGATCGCTTTCGCAAGGCCGCCCGAACTTCTACCGTTCCAAATCGTCGACTGAACCCCGCACCGAACTGACCCGGCAACCCACGCAGAAGGGACACCCGGAGATTGAAGATCCCAAGTACCGCCCTATCTCTGAGCACCCTCGGTTGAGCTCGATTTCCCATGCTAGTACCGAGGCAAGCTATTACGAGGAGGACGATGATGATGACGAGGCGACACCGCGGACAACGATGCTTAATACTGGTCTGGAGGAGTATGGGATGACGCGCGCCGAGTCACCAGAGGAGTTCCCGTTACATGCAAATGAAGTGGACGATGAGCCTGTTGGTGTGGCGGTTGCTGAGCCGCAAGGTTCATCGATCGATTCAGCCTCGCGACTGGACATCCCACGCACCTTGGCACCACCAGTGTCACCTCGGTCGCGCCCATCTAGCAGTGCTAAGACGACACACCCTGAGAGTTCTGATGATGACTACAGCAGCTCGAATGGTGGGTCGACGTTCTCCAAACCTCGAAAGCTGTCCACTGGGAGTGCTGTGTCATTGCCATATTCTCCCATGTCCACATTCCCTGCACGACCACATCCTCGATCGCCATCCATGAGCTCGGAGACGTCAGGAACGGGAACGAACTACCTCCCCCGCCCTTCCTTCAACTTCTCTCGACCGCTAAGTCGGTCTAGTACGACCTTGTCTGCTCCTGGAGCTTCGACGCCTACAGAACCGATCCTTGCCTCTGGATCAAACCAAATGTACCGTCGCAGCAAGCCGACTCCGCTCCTCCTGCAACAAATTTCCACCGAAGATGTTGCTGCGATGGCAGCCATCGATGGCGAGCCGTCGTCCGCCGTATCCTCTTATACGTACGCCAAGTATGCACTTCCGCGCGGACGCTTCCTTTCACGGGATTCCGTGGTCTTTGCAGGTTTGCAAACGCCCCATTTCGAGTGGGAGGAGCCCTTGTTTGAGAAAACGCCTCCCCGGCACTCAGAGGAGCCACCGCGGAGGACACGGACGCCATCTCCTACGCCCCACCGCCAATATGAGCACTCACCGAAGCCTCACTCGATGCACGAAGTTCCCGCTCCCAAGCCTCAAAGCCCGACCCCGATCCCTACTCCGAAATTCCAACCTCAATCTCCACCACAATCTCCACCTCAGCCTCAACCCCAACCTCAATCCCAACCTCAACTTCAACCTCAAACCCCCAAGTCTCAACCATTCCCACAACCCCCGCCTATTCCGGACTCGCCAGTGGAACCGGAACTACGGCCCTCTGTTGAGAGCACCCGACAGGCAACCAACGATAAGGATGAAACTGTCTCTTCTGCGGATTCAGCCAGCACCATGCGGCCCCAAACCGCCACCGCCCCGGTGACGGCTTCCGGCCTCACGGCTGACGACCACGTCGCTAAGGGCATTGAATGCCACGAGCGAGGATCCCTGAGTGAATCGACGTATCATCTGCGGGTTGCCGCGAAACAGGACCACCCGACGGGAATGCTGCTTTATGCGCTGGCCTGTCGACACGGTTGGGGTATGCGATCCAATGAAAAGGAGGGCGTACGATGGTTACGCAAAGCTGTGGATTCCGTCGGATTGGAAATGTTGGCTGATCCGGATGCTCCCGGTGCGTCGAAGGCAAAGGAACTGCAAAAGGCATACCGGGCTCAATTTGCTCTGAGCATTTATGAACTCGGCGTCAGCTACTTGAATGGCTGGGGCATCGAGCAAGACAAGTCTCTTGCTCTGCGCTGCTTCGAGATCGCCGGTCAATGGGGCGACGTTGACGCCATGGCCGAAGCTGGATTCTGCTACGCGCAGGGTGTTGGCTGTAAAAAGGATCTGAAGAAGGCGGCCCGCTTCTATCGCATGGCTGAGGCTAAGGGTATGAGCATGGTTGGAAACAGCTGGTACGTTTTTCCAAATTGTTATATTCCAATCGGCCTTACTAACAATCATACGCAGGATCTACAAGGACAAATACAACGAGACCGAGTCCACTGGACGCTCCCGTGGCCGAAATGCTAGTGGAGAGAAGGACAAGGACAAGGACAAGCACAAGAAGCCGCGCAGCAAGTCCCGCTCTCGCAGTATCTTCCAACGTAAGAAGTCCAACGTATCAGAGGCATAGACCGTTCCCTGCCTGTTCTGTTTACTTTCCTCTTTTGTCTCGAGCGCTTTCCTTGGAGTTGTGGAAGAAACCATCCATTTGCATTTTGCAATATGCTTGGACCGTTCTCAGCTCATCTTTGATTTATTCGCATTTTTCACTCGATTTTCACTTGGTTTTTCGACTTACATTCCTTCACTTTCTCATGTCTAAACTTTTTCTTTTTTTTCTCATTTGCATCTTCATCCTTTTCTGAGCCGCCTGGGCAGCTGTTGTCGAGCATGGACGTCTGTTCACATGTTTCGTTTAATACTTCAATTCTCCATGTATACCCTTTTTCATTTCTTCCCATCATTTGCCAATTTTTTTCTTGTTATTTTCGTGGCACCTCCTTTGATTTCTTTTCTTGGTCATATTTCTTGGGTATGATCCCTTGAACAATTTTGTTCATATTTTGCCTCCTATTTTACTTGATGCCTCAGTGTGGCGACTCATGAACTCATGACAGAATCAAGACAGCGTTGATCTGTAATTTTTTTTTTTTGGACTCGTAGCATCATCTAGTTGATATTAACCAGTTTTTCTCCTATACCGAACACCCTGAGTTCTAGACCCCCGCATTGTTCCCCGGCTTTTGTCTCGGAGCTTTGACCCGAATGTGTCTAGATTGCCTAAATAGGCCACTTCTCCGGCCTTAACCCCCAAAACACGCTGGTTCTGTTTAGCGGGGATTAGCGGGGATTGCCTGGAGCAGTTCGATCTTTCTGACTTTTTGCGTATAGAATCTCTCTGAATACGCAGGACACGCTCCTTGCATCCAGGGTCGCCCCCCCCTTGGCAGCACGCTATCTTGCTAGCCCCACCGTCCACCAATGAGAACTTGTTCATTTAACAGTCTAGTGCAACGGTACCCCATAGAGTATCTCTTAAACCTCCCCCCAAATTCCCTCGTACAGCATTTAGCCAAAGCCCTGGTAGGACAAATGCACCCGTCCCGACGCATGCCGCTTATCAAAACAGTCATTCTTGGTATTTTGGTCCACCTCGGCTCTTCTCTTTTCATGTGGTGATGATGGTTATGGTGATGATTAGACACTTTTAACTTGAAACATTATATACAGAACCCCAGACACAGATCGTATATCCCCGGAAATCCGGAGTTCCCCACTAAAATGATACCTGGACTAGTATTCTCCAGATCGAATTGGTCAAATGACCAAAATAGCTCCAAGGGAAATGAGAGAAAGGATCTATCTGACGGCCAATATATTTCCCCTTTCTTTTTCGGATTATATTTGGCTTTTTCCTCTCTGCATAACATGTGACGCTAGAAATATACCTTGTTTCTTCCATTTTAGTCGAAAGATTTTTCCCCGAGGTGGATTTTTATTATAAAGTACGGACTACTACCCACACCCTTCTAGAGCGGATTGTATCACTTTTATTTTCTTTCATTTTCTTTCTAGCTTGGAAGCTCTTCTCTTTTTATAGGTGTTTGTGACTTAAGTATGTACATTTCTTGTCTAGAACCCTCTTCCGATCCCTAATTCAATTCACAGAATCAAGATGTCGACCGCAAAGCCCTCATTCGTCGAGGAGGAATCCCACATAAACGCAGCACCAACCAAGAGAAGCTTCGGCGGACGCCTCGCCGCCCATTTCAAAAAATGGTGGTGGGTGCACTTGATCATATTCATCGCCTGTTTCCTAATCATCCTACTACCGGTGTAAGTCCGTCCCATTCCGGTCGTAAACGGCCCAGACTGCTAGAAACAAGAACATCCCACTCATCCTGTACTGAATCATCTAGTGTCTACGTCGCATATCCTAAGATCGCACAATCTGCCGTCAACGACTCAACCCTCGACATCACGGAGATGATTCTCAGCAACCCAACGCCCGAATCCTTCCATCTCGAGCAGAGACAAGTCCTCGGCTCGAAAAGCTCTTATCATCCCCAGATCTATGCTTTCGATTCTGAGGTTTCGCTGGCTGGAGAGGCGCCTTTCGCGCATGTTACTGTCCCGGCTGTGAAGTCGAAGGATGGGGCAGTTATTCACTTTGAGCAGAATGTTGCTCTTACGAATGCTACAGCGTTCGCGGATTATACTACTGCTGTTATGTTGAATGAGGAGGTTTCATTGAATATATATGGAAGACCTGGGTTGAAGCAGGGTGGTTTGCCTAAGACTACGGTTACTTACAACAAGACTGTTGTTATGAAGGGTATGTTCCTCTTTCTTGTTTCTTGACTCTACCCAGTCTATCAGAAGAGCAAGATGTACTAACTGATGAAACAGGCCTGAACAAACTCAATGGCTTCACTGTCGCCAAATTCTTCATCATGTTCCCTCCAGTGAACGGCTACGGGATGAACGGCACCGTCATTATCCCCAATGCCTCAGTCTTGACCATTCCACTGGTAATTAATCCTCTTTCTCTATATCACATCCTCATTTCCCACGACACTAAAAGAAGAAATAGGGCAACATAACCCTGAACCTCGAGCTAAACGGCACATCAGTGGGAACAACCTACCTGAACAACCTAACCCTCAAGCCCGGCAACAACACCGTCCCAATGATCGGCAAGGTCGACCAAGCCGCCATCATCACCCTGCTCACATCAAAGTCCAACCCATACAAAGACGGCATCATTCCCTTCGACATCACCGGAAATGCGACATCAACATACGACGGCAAAAACCTCCCATACTTCTCCAAGGCGCTGGCCGCGAACAAGCTTTCTATCAAGTTGGATGTTCTGTCTGCGCTGAAGGAGGCCGGCGTTAATCTTACCCTGTAGTGGGCTTTCTGCTTTGTGGGTGGTATACCATTCTTGTTTATGCTTATGGTTTATGTTCGATGTTCTACATTTCTATATTTTACTACCATGAGTGGTAGTGGGATTCAGTGATTGGTATGGGCTGTTTGGTGGTTTGCTCACGTTTTGAAGGATTGAATCCTTCCGAAGCCCCAGGCGCATTGTGTAAATTTAATACCCTTTTTTTGTTATAGCTTGCGCGATGAATATATTTTCCATTTTCTATGGGTTGTTTCTGGTGGACGTATACTGCTATATTGTTACAAAGAGAGAGAGAGAGAGTAAGAAGAATATCCAAGATAGATCATAGATGATGAATCTACCTACCGCCATGAACCCCTTTATATGCTTCCGAAGGACAAAGAGAGGTATGACAATCTGCATGTAAGCAAGCACAGCATCGCTGCATAGATACCTAAATGCACCATTGCCCTCAAAGAATGCCCTGGATAACTAGAATTCTTCCAAATGTAAATTCCATAGTGAAAGAAATACAAAAATTTCAACCCATTCTAGTCGGCATAATAACCTGGAGGATTGTGGTTCAACTGAGTATCGTGCCAATATCTTGTACTGGGTTTGAAAAGCCATGATGAAAAAAAGGAACGAGGCTAAGGGTGAACCTCGTCTGGCCGTACAGCTGCGCCACGTTCACGAGGGAACGTAAGGAACAGCGACCCCCATAGACCTGAGAGGGGTTAAGGTGCACGAAAGGAGATGCGGAGATCTTTGGTTGATCGATTTTTGAATCCATGCCTTAGATAGTGGGGTATTAACTTGATGTGGGTTGGCTTTACATTTTCGGAAATGGCGACCGTTCTGAGTTGTCACCCCGAATGATTATCCGGAGCCGAATGCCACAGATGAGACTTTGAGTGCCCTTTTTACCACCACTGGAAGCTGGCGTATCAGATTATCGTGTGGATTACTAGTGAAGTCTCGGCCGGCGACACCAGGGACCTGGAAGTAGGCTAGTCAGCTCCACACGCCGTTTTGGCACGCCCTTTTGTGGTTTCGACATGACTATAGACACACGCTGGATCTTTCATGAATGGCACAAAGTATGTCAAAGCTCTGAAAAAGCTCAAAGAGCAACAGATTCAGACGATCTCGGCTTAGAAATCAATCTCTGGAGTATAACAGCTTCGATAACCGGGCAGGTCAAGTCCCCCACCTTGTCGGAGTTCACACGAAGACTCGATTGTGGAATGGAAGGCCGAAAAAATGAAAGAAGTGCCTCCTGCTATCGCTCTGCGTGGTCCGTGACACCCAAAGAAAGACGAGCTGACATAGGAAAACCGTTCGTATCCAAACCATTGCCTGTACAAAGGATGTCAGCACCTATACGGCCATGATCGAAACAGGACGTACTTACCGGAATTCACTTGCGCCTGGCAAATGGTTGTCGCCGCAGCCACAATTCCGACGGCGTTGTTTCTTTCCCTATGTTATGATTATATATATACCCCGGGCATAAAGGACACTGGCACTGCGAATACGACTCGACAGAAAACCAAAGGGGAAAAATGGTGCCCAGCTTGCTCAATACATCAAGCGAATTGCCAACAAGGAAGCGAAGCAGAATAGCCATGCACGCTTGACATGTTAGAGTTGTGGAGAGTCTAATCCTGGGTCTGGTGGTTTGCCTGGTAGATCTCAGAAGTAGACTTTGTAAAACTTCAACCAGTCATGTTTGCATAGTCATGCTTGTCCTTGCTGTTTGCTTGATGTATGGCACAAGCTGAGGATCATCTCCCCCCGTCTTTTTTCATTTAAGTTGTATGCGCAGTGGCAATGTCCTTTGGGATAGGGTTGTAGATAGACATAGCATGAGGGTATGGTATAGTGAAGTGTTGTTCAAGGTAAGGGTGTCGATGACTGTCTTTCATAATCGTGTGTTGTGCTGTAGGTCTATGAGTTATCATCCGTTCATTAACCGAGGTGGGTTTAGTGATACCTCACCAAGTCGATGGCAAGGGAGAGTCATAGAGCCAAATGGTTGGTATCATATCCTCGGACTTCAGCAGGAACAGGGTGTGGATCACATCAGAGTAGGAAGGGAATGATAGTGTGAGAGTCGAAGAAATGAAAACATAGAGAGATGGTATTTATATGGCGAAGGGAGTACTAGGAAACTGGGCAAACGCGAGATCATCTTAGGTAAGATTCTTCATTCACATGACTGATGTAAAACCCAGCCAAATAAGAAGAACCTGGATCAAACGCAGTTGTCCACGGAAGTTCAGTTATTCCATGGAAGCTTGCATATCCAGGGGCAGCACTGGATAGTGTCTCTTCTAGTTCCAACTGGAAGACGGTTAACTACAGTACTCGGCTCTCTCCCTCTCACCATATGCTGTACGTCCCGAAACATAGTGTCAATGTTTCCGCGATGCTTTCGCGACTACATTGTACAATCCTTTGGCCATCGCATTATCTCAGTTTCTCAGCTGAGCCTACTTATTGACCGAAACAGGTTCTTACATAGACAACTTTGGAATATCCCGACCATTTGGACTGACTGCCTAGATCGTATTTACAATCACCATCATGATATCCAAGTTGAATCTCCGTAAGTTTCCTCCGTCATTCCTGGGATATGGATGACCATGCCTAACGAATACCCAAGAAGTTTAAAATTCTGTGGAGGTCAGCTCCACGAGTGATATTCATGACTGCCGAGATGATCTTATGTGTCGACTGATATCAACCATGTACCAGACCCAAACTGGAGGGAAGAGCGGGGTTAGAAAGAAGAGAGAAGAGACTACAAGTGGAAGACGCCCAACTAAGGAGTGAGATGACGTCATGTACAATGCAGTAGCGCAGCAAAGAACCCGAAGTGGACATTTGATATGCTATCAAGCGCAGCTAACAAGAACTAGATCTAGCCGAGTGCATTTTCTTCTACCATCTTCCTCATAACCCATTCCTCATTAGCTGAATTCCCAAGGATTCCACTCGCAGCTGCCAGAAATCCCCCTTCCGCATTATTGACCTCCAGATAATTCCCGTCCCAGCTATATATAACATCCCGATGACGCTGCTGATCGCAAAAAAGTAGTGCCGCATTCCGGGCTACAACCTCCGGTCCTTGAACAGTAACACCAAGCTCCTCAATAAAGGCGACAGGAATCATGGCAGTCGCTGTCCAGGAAGGCGCAACCGCATTGAGTCGAACCTTCCCCTCAAGTTGATGTCCTATTCCGCGGATGAGTCCTAGGACCCCGTGTTTCGCGATCGTGTAATCACCAGCACTGAAGTTCTGGAACGAAGCCCCAGAAGCAGTGACCACGATACTGCCCAGTTCACCAGATAGACGATGTGCCGAGTTCTTCTGGATGTAATATGTAGCTAGACGAACTGTGTACAGAACACCCAGAAGATTGACATTGATCGTCCGCAGATCGGGAGGGGTAAGGTGGTCATTTTTGTCCAGGGTTTCGTCTAGGAAATCGATCGTTGGTCCCACGCCGGCATTAGCGAAGACGTGATCCAGACGACCGAACCGTTCTTCAATTTGGATAAATGCATCCCGTTGGCTTTCCCATGAGGAGACGTCTAGTTTTATGAACTTGAGCTTTTCCGAGATCTCGAGGTCAGACGGTAGTGGGTTCATGTCGCCGATGATTACATTCGCGCCGTGCTTGAGACATAACTCCGCCGTTGCTTTTCCGATTCCTGAGGAGCCGCCTGTGTTTATTAATATTGCCGATGCGGTATTTATGGTGGGATGGGGAATATGCGTACCAGTAATAAACACTACTTGATCCTTCATTGCCTCGAAGACAGCGTCGGAAATTTGTATGACCGTCATGGCTGAAGAGAGGTATTGGATAGGGCGATTGTATCGGAATGGAGTTGGCGGGGCTTATATGGTTCTTGTTTTGACAGGTCGACGTTGAAATAGTATAGATGAAACTATACTATATGTATGAGATGAAATGAATTCTTACAAATAAGGAATATATTTAAAGCTGTCTAATCTCTTCGTACTGAGAATAGAACCCTGTATTTATACACTTCTCTTCCACCCCTATAACCCCTCAGCTCTCGAAATGGAGGGTGGAGGGCTAGCCACTCACAGAGGGGTCATGGAGGGGGCGAGGCCTAGATCTGCTAAGATGAATGATGCCTAATTGGTAAGATTTATAGTGACTAGTTAGATAACTGTTTAGTTAGTCAAGTCACATGTAAAAATTGGTAGTGGTAATTTATCCCCTAGCTTCTCAAATAGGAATGATATGAGAACCTAAGATTTGGTACATATATGTCGAATACTATGTTGCAATATATGGTTGAAAACCGGGCTCAGAGCAACAATAATTTGAACTTATGATAAACTTTAATGGAACGTCTTAATCTATGCGTACGAACAGAATAGACAATGTAACCGAAAAAAAGACGCTATATAATCTACTTATCATCAAATGCCACCTCAAAACGCCAAAACGCTAAAAAGCTGATACCCAACTACCATATAAATGGTGTGCTTTTTTTCTTTTATCACTGCTGGAGCAGTTTGGGGAACAGGACCTGGCCACCTGCGGCCCGCCGCAGGTACATGGCCAACAGAGGGTTCATCCCAGCCTTTGCAGCAGAATCAATCCACTCGTCCACTGACAGGACCCCAAAGGATTCCCCAGTGCCCATCTCCATGAGATCTTGCACCTCCTCCATGCCAATTTCAATCTCTCCAGACTCATACAGATAGCGAGGGCTATCCGTCATGTTCTCCGCGCCGGCAATTGCGTCGGAAATGATCGTCCTGGCCACCGACTGCACAGATATGAAGTCAAAGTGGCCAGACCAGGCGCTCGAGTCAGGGATGGCCTTGATCTCGCGCGAGTACTTCATCATGTTGCTCATCAAGTCCGACTCTGGGGTGTCGTCACCAGTGATGCTGCTAGGGCGGTGTATGGCGACAGGCAGACCAAGCTGCTTGTTGATGCGCTCCAGATAGACTTCGCTAACCCACTTGGCTGAAGTGTAGCCATCATCGTTCTCGCCGTTGGGAGGGTACTCCTCAACAGAGACCGGACCAAAGGCATCGAGACCCGATAGGCGGGCGACACTGGCAGAAGAGACAAAGTGGAAGGGAACACGGCGGGGAACGCTGAGGCGGACAAGCTCCTTGGTAGAAGCAACATTGATGAGCTTGAGACTCTGGTAGGTCTTCATGAAAGACACATCAGCGCCGACATGGATCACGGCATCGGCCTCGTCGAACACTGCCTTTGCTTCCGTCTTAGAAAGGCCAAGCTGCTTAGCACCGAGATCACCTCCGTAGACGATGACCTTGTGGTGGTCGAAGATCTTGGAAAGCTGCTCTCTGGGTTTGCGGACGGCCAAGCAGTAGATCTTTGTAATGTTCTTGTTGTTGGTCAGTTGGCGGAGAATCTCCTTGCCCAGGAAACCAGTAGATCCAGTAAGAACGACAATGCTTGGGGTAGTGGATGGCTCGACCGGATTGGGAGACTTGGGTGCATCGATGAGGTCAGATGGAACCTCGACCTCCTTCTCCCAGTCGACATAAATAGTCTGCTTGCCTGAGCCCTGGTCCTGGAGCATCACCGCCATCTCACCCAGGGTGATAGCCTGGAAGAGCTGAGAGAGCGGGACAGTAATGTCGAGACGCTCGCGGATCTGAGTCTGTAGGGATACCAGAGATAGAGAATTACCACCAACATGGAAGAAGTCGGAGGCCTTGTTCAAGATATGGCTGCGGAGGACTTCCTGAGGAAGAACCTGCTCCCAGAGACCACGGAGAGTATCTTCAAACTCGTTGAGATCAGCGGTGTCATCTTCGGTACGGGGTTGAGTGCTCTCAGGGAGTTCCATAGAGTTGATCGCCGATCGGTCAACCTTGTTAGAGCTCGTCTTGGGGATGGCATCTAGAGCAACGATGGTCGAAGGGCGCATGTACTGGGGCAGAGGGAGCTTCTGAGGAAGCTCTGCCAGGAATGCACTCTGATCAGTTTGGTTGTCGGAAAGCTCAATAAAGGCAACCAGATACTTGTTATCCGAGTTCTGGATCTGCCTAACTGAGACCACAGCTTGGTTAATGTGAGGAGCAGCAGCATTGACGATGGTGTTCTCAATATCCTCAAGGTCCATGCGAATACCTCCAATCTTGATCTGAGTGCTTCCCTCAATTCTACCCTGTAGGACTAGGCGTCCATCAGCAGTGAATTGGCCGCGATCACCGGAAGCGTGGACGGTGTTCCACCCTTGCTCCTTGAAGAAGGGGGTAGCCTGCTTGCCGGGGAGGAAGGCAGCGGAGGTGGCCTTCTCCTGGTTGAGGTAACCTCCGGCAACACCAGCACCGCCAATGACAACTTCACCGGGCACGCCGGCAGGCACAGGGTTCATATTCTCGTCAACAATATAGATGCTGTAGTTGGGGCTTGGAACAACAGCAAAGGAAAGGTCGTCGGCATCTGCGATGGAGACCTCGCTGTCCGCACATGCACAGGTGGTTTCGGCAGGACCGTAGCTGTTAATGAGCTTCAGATCCGGCTTCTGCAGGGAGCGGAATGCACGGACGAGAGACTCAGTCATAGCCTCACCACCGCTCATGGCACCGCGCCATTGGGAGGTTTGCAGCAACTCCTGGCCACCATGCTGGATCCAGGCCATATACTCAGTAGGAGTGCCCAGGGTGAAGGTAACACCCTGAGAGACGAGGATGTCGCAAACAGCGGCAGGATCACGGCGAAGAGCTGTGTCAGGAATAACAAGAGTGCCACCAAATCCAAGGCCGACGATGATCTGACCCATGGACATGTCAAATGCATATGAAGACTGCTGCAGCACAATCTCTTCACCCTCTTTGATTCCCCATCGGGGAACGGCAAACTCCAGGAAGTTCTTATATCCGGAGTGCTTCAGGACCACGCCCTTTGGTACACCAGTAGTTCCACTGGTGTAGGCAATCACGGCAGTGTCAGAGGGATTGGCCTGGCTAGGAACAAACTTGTCTTCCTCAGATACAGGAACAGTGGAAATATTGATGATATCCGCTCCAGTGTCACTCAAGAACTTAGTCTCGCCCTCGGTGATGCTGTCAACGAAAAGGACCTGGGGTTTGCAGTCCTCTACCACAAGGAGAAGGCGGTCCAGGCCCACACGGGAGTCAAGAGGGACGTAGGCAGCTCCAGTTCGTAGAATAGCGAGCACAGAGCAAACCCATTCCGGTCCAGAGCTCTGGAAGACACCCACACAAGAACCGCTGCCCACTCCACGGTCCAGGAGTAGAGCTGCAAGCTCGCTCACGCGGCTTGCCATCTGCTTGTAAGTGAGGCTCTTTCCGACGCCGTCAGTCAGAGCGGCTCTCTCACTGTACATCTTGGACATGTCGTCAATGCGGTCGACAATAGTAGATGGCCATTGGGTAGTTTGCTCGTCACCTGAAAGCGCAATCCGATTAGTACTCAGCTATGTTATGAGTCAAGAGGGATGATACTTACCACGACCCAACTCTACAGCACTCTTCACATCCTCTTCGAGATGGAGAGCGGGCCAGACAATGCGAGCAGCAGGGTTTCGCGCAAATCCCTGGAGAAGGCTGAGGTAGCTCTTCTTAAGCACATCGGCATCGTCCTTAGAGTAGAGATCCTTATTCACAGCAAAGACCACAAGGTTATCACCGCTGCTGACATCAACAACATCCACGCTGATATCGTAGGCGTTCTGGCCACCAGCAATCAGCTCACCATCAGAAGAGCAGCCGCAGAAGCTGCGTGCCTCGACGATGTTTTGACGGTAGTTAAGGAACGACTGGAAGAGCGGGCTGTAAGAAGGAGACCGGGGCACTTGAAGCTCGTTCAGGAGAAGATCGAAAGGAACACGAGAGTTGGCAAAGGCGCCATCGCTAGTGCTCTTGACATCCTTCAGTGCATCCGCGAAGGTTTGCTTGGGGTCCTGACGGAAGCGCAGTGGGAGTAGGTTCAAGAAGAGACCAAGACTCTGCAGCACGTCGGCATCCTTTCGGTTGCCGTCGGCAACACCAATGCACATATCGTCAATGCCGTTGGTGAAGCGGAAGAGGAGAATGCGGAAGACAGCCAGGTAGAAGTGGAATGGGGTCACCTTGAAGCGGCGGCAGCACTGTTCAATCTGGGTCTTCAGCGCCTGGTCCATGCGGAAGTCAACCAAGTGCGAACCAAAGCTGGAGGAGTTGGGTCTCCATGAACGCTGAGACAGTGGAAGCAAGGGTAGAGGAGCGGGAAGGTCAGGGAACTGGCTGCGCCAGTAGCTGAGCTCCTTGGACCATGATCCCTGTTCGTACTCATGAAGCTGACGGAGAGAGAAATCGGGGTACTGCAGCATACCCGCGCCACTCAGATCGAGAGTTCCGTTGTAAGCCTTCTCGAGGTCAGCGAAGAAGATGGGGAAGCCGATGCCGTCCACAGCGATGTGGTGGTAGGCGAGGATAATGCAGTGTCGTTCCTCAGAGAGCGAGATAAGTTGCAGGCGGAGAGAATCACCCTTGGCAAGATCAAAGACGTGGTCTTGCATTTCACGGACAGCCTTTTGAATATAACCCTCATCGTTAACATTGGCATGCTGGAGCGTCAAGGTGGACTTGGGCAAGACACCCTGCATGTGCTGTTTGGTGTTCTCATCCGTATAGAAGACAGTCCGAATGGCCTCGTGGCGCTGTCCCACCTCGGTGAGAGCCTTGCCGAATTTCTCAATGTCAAGCTTACCCCTGAGGTGGACAACTGATGTGACATTGAAAGCAGTCTTGTTCTCAACAAAGAAGTTCAAGAACCAAAATCGAGACTGAGCAAATGACATAGGAACAACTCGCTCAAATCCTTCCTCAATATACGACCCAAGCAGCTTCTCCTCCATATCTGGGGATATGGGAGGAGGAGTACTAGCATTGGTTGGGGGCGTCTGCGGCTCCAGATCTGAAGTAGGAGTCAACTGTCTCTCACTCGAGAAAGAATGGTCGATGGTGGGCACAGTGGTAGACGAAATGTCCGTTAGGCTAGGCGTCCGCTTCTGAGGCGTTGCTGTCGGGATGGGGGCGGGAGGTGCTTCCTTAATAGGATCAACACTCTTGGGCTTCGGCTCGCCACCCAAGTTGGGGACCATCTCAGGTGACAGCATCTCCTGTGCAGCATACAAGAGATCACGGACAGAAAGTGCGTTGAGAACCTTGAGGACAGGCATATCGACACCAACCTCCTTGCGGAACCAAGACTGAATGTCGACAGCAACAAGCGAGTCTACACCGAGCTCGTCAGGGCTCACTTCAAGCATAGGCATGTCGGGGTCGGCCTGCAGTGCAATCTGGAGCTTCAAGAGGAACCCAACTATTGAAAAGTCAGTAAATAAATTGGCATATTGTTCTGTTGAGGAAAACTTGCCTTTCAGAATCTCAAACACCTCCTCCTCGCTAGTAGCCTCCAAGAGCTGAGGCTTGATCGCGGCACCAGCCTTGTTCTTGCTCTGGCCAGTGACTAGGTGACTAGCCTTGCGGACTAAATGCTGGAACATTGGGTTCGATGCCCAGTCACGCTCTGCGTCATCATCGAGTCGGAGGCCAGTGGCCATTTCATAAGTATCAGAGAAGCCAGGGCGGCCAGCAAGAACACCCTCAGCAAAGATCTCTTGGAAGTCCTGTTCAGACATCCAAGAGTGACCAACCTTGTGGAGGAAGGACTGCTGTCCAAGGGTCAGCTCTCGGGAAACGTAGCCGTTACCCATGATGGCACCGATGTTGATGACAGAGCCAGCAAGGCCACGCTTGCGTCGCTGAGCAGCTTGGCTGGCCATGAAGGCATTGGCAGCAGAGTAGGCGCTCTGTCCCGGGTTACCAGTGACGTAGGCCATGGACGAGAAGTAGATAAAGAAGTCTAGGTTTGCTTCACTAAACAGCTCGTTAAGGTAGATACTTCCGAGAACCTTAGGCTTCACGACATTCTCAAGGCGCTCCATATCTAGATCAGGGAATAGGGTATCGTGGAGAACCATAGCACCCTGAGCAACACCGCCAATGGTAGGCATGGTGTCATTGATCTGTTTATAGACCCCGCGGACAGACTGTCGGTTTGTGACATCGTTGGCGAAGACGCGGACAGTGCAGCCATGGGCGGACATCATCTGGAGCCAGGCATCCTGGATCTTGGGGTTACGGCTGGACAGGGCAATGTATCTCGCACCCCGCTCAACCATCCACTGGCAAAGAGACAGACCCAGACCACCAGTCAAGCCAACAAGCCAGAAGGTCTTGTCCGAAGCAAAGCTAACTTCTTTGTTGGCGGGCTGCATCTGAATGCGGACAGTAGGCTGACCCTCCCAAGAGACGATGGCCTGCTCCTGGAAAGACGCAGAGCTGTTCTCAGTGATCTCGTCGAGAGAGATGGTCGGGATAGAGCCAATGTCGGGGGTGGAGAGACTATCTACGCAGTTCAGCCAAGCCATCTGGACATGGTCAGACACCTGTCGGACGCCAAGTGGGCTGAGGTCAAGCCGAGCGTAATCGCTGACCAGACCATTGTGATCAAGCTTGGGGCAGTCTGGAGGCAGGCAGCCCTGCACAAGTTGTGACGTCTCACTCTGAGTGTCCATGTCAACGTACATAGACAGGTTTCTTGGCAGAAGCTTGTGAAGGGACGATGTCGTCGCACGGGGATGCACGTATGCCCAAGGCCTGGTGCAGTTCTTGGCCGCAGTGGTAAGGAGAACCAGCTGGATACCACGCTGAGCGGCAAGATTGGCAAGGGCTCCACCCAGAGCGTATCCAGGGTTGAACACGGCAATGAGCTTGCCCTGGACGGCGTTCTCAAGGATGCTGTGGGCTAGGAGCTGCATATACAGCGACATCAAAGCCTTGAGCGCCTGCTCGTCAGACTGAGGCATAGCAATGGTCCATCCAGTGGGTGCGTAGACGTGTGAATCCAGAGAGCTGGACAACACAATGACACGAGAGCCATTCTGAGAGTCCTCGCCGAGCGAGATGAAAGCCTTGCTCTTTCCAGTGACTCTGATGGCCTTAAGAAGCGAGTGACTAAGCTTAATTCCTCCAATGCGGGACTTATTGGCTCCCTGCTTCTCCCTCACAACGAATTTGGAGTCCTGAGGCGTGATGGACAAGGTGGTGTCCTTGATGTTCACATCACGGGTTAGGAGTCTGCGCGAAGAATTGTATCGGTTGTTCCTCGCTGGGCTGAGACGGAAGCGAGGAATCATAACCTGCTGGTTTTCAATGAGGATCTCTGGTTCATTGTACCAGAGAATTTCCTTGAGCTGGCTCTTGTCATCCCAGACACTGTAAGCATCAAGCTGGAGCAGCTTCTTGGCAATAATCTCAAAGTTGATCTCAGAAGGCGTAGCAAAGTCCAAGACCTGACAGCGGACGTGAGTCAGCTCTAGGATGACACTTCGCTGCAAGCCAATGAACATGTTCTTGTAAGGGCTGTCGGCTTGTGCTCCGCACGTAACCCAAAGAATATTCTTGCTCTGGTTAAAGATGTTTTGGAGAGCCTTCAGCTTTGTCAAAGAGATGTCCTCGAAAGTAGACTCGTCGAAGAGATCAGCCAAGCAGACAACAGTACCAGAGAAGGGCAATTCAGCGTCAGCGGCCTCATTCAAACTGTTGATACGGTGGATCTCCTTGTAGTGACGCGAAACGATCTCGTCCAACTCGTCACCGGATATGTCGCCCTTTCCTCCGATGATAGTCAGGCTGTTCACATCGAGCGGTTCATTTTCGGCGAGAAGTGGCTCGCGAAGGAAAGAAACTTTATCATCGACAGCCTGGCAAGCAATCACGGCCAGAGGCAGAGGGAAGTTGCTGTTGTGGGGGGTATGGGACGTAATACCAGAGAAGCCAGTCTTCAACATCATGTCCTCCCAGACATTGGCTTCAACGCAAGGAGATAGCTTGCGGCCATCGTTGTGGCCAAGCCACCAACCAGGCAGGCCACCAAAAATGAAACCGAAGCGCATGGGGTCATTGTCAGTAAGCTCAACCATGATAAGGTGGCCACCGGGCTTCAAGAGCTTGCGGGCATTGTGCATGGTTTCCTCAATGTTTCGGGTGGCGTGGAGGACCAGAGAGGCGATAACAAGATCGTATGAGCCTTCGAAATAGCCTTGCTCAGCAGGACTGTTCTCGATATCACAAACCTTGAAGATCATGCGAGAGCGGTGCTCAGCAAACTTCTCCTCGGCTTTCTCGAAGAAGCCACTAGAAATATCAGTGTACGTATACGAGGAGAAAGCGCCGTTGAGACGCTTGAGGACCATGTCAGTGGCACCACCAGTTCCAGAACCTATTTAAATTAGCTGAGCGGCTACTCACGGCTAGAGGAGTTTCAAATTACCAATTTCAAGAATGTTCATGTGGGGGAAGCGGTGGCTGAACTGGCCAACAATGCGGGCCATATCCTCAAGATATGTGTTCATACCCAGAGCGTAGGCGTAGAAGTCGTTGAGCATGTTGCCATGCATCATTGCCTCCAGAATATTCATGTCGCCCCTGATAGCAGTGGGCATGTTTTCACCAACAGCCTTCATGATACGCAAGTCAATGCTGTCAGGGTGACTTTGATTTAGGTTAGCATCAACTATGGAGAATTTAGTAAGTATTTAGGAAACCAACCTGTCAATGATCTTAAGAATCTCCTCCCTCTTATCATTAATCCACTCCTTCTTTGCATATGGGTGCGTGCCACTGGCAACGTACTCCAAGCAGTGGTCGACATAGTCGAAGAGGCGGTCATGGTGCCACTCAAATCCTTCTCGCTTACCCTTGGGGAACTCGGCATCAATCTGGCGAAGGTAAAAGTACGCAACCTTCTCCATAAGGAACGAAAGGTCAAGGTCGTCAGCGTACTCATCACCTTCCCAGGTAACGTTAGTTCCGGTGGGGATCTCGGGTCCCCAAGTCAACTCAGAGAAGATGTTGGCATCATTCTCAGAATTTGACTTGTCCAAAGGTGTGGCATGGAGGCCTTGCAACTGAATAATTGTGTGGCTAGAATCAACCGAGTAAACCTCAACATCACCAGACAGATCTGCACCGCCATTGTCGGCCATGGATGAGTAGAACGGCAGCTGAGCACCATACTGGAGGGTGGACTCCCGGCAGTAGGCAAGGTTGATACGAAGGCGATCAACCTTCGTTGGCAAATAGATAGTACGCAGACGGCCATCGCCAGGGTAGCTGAAAGCCAGCATGATAGACTGGATGGCACAATCCAGGGTGCCAGGGTGGATGATCAGCGAAGGCGCATTCTTGCCCTCGGCCTCAGGAACACCCAGGGTACCGAGAGCCTCGCCAAGCCTTCGGCTAGTGTTGGAGAGAGCCTGGAAGGGGCCGGTGTAGCCGAAGCCCAGCTCGCTGGTGGCCATGTAGAATCGCTCCCACTCAAGATCCAGGTACATACCCTCACGAACATAGGGAGAGGGGAGTGTTTCCTTGGAGGCAGCGCCTCGGACGACACGAAGCTTACCTGAGGCATTCTTGACCATGGCGCCAGAATCCTTTCCGCTGTCGGAATAGTAAGCGAAAACCAGCTGGTCAACGCCTGGGCTTTCTTCGACAACCTTGAGAGACAGGATGGTATCAACACCGCCGTTCTCCTCCAGAGTAATAGCCTGTCCAATGATGAAGTCGATAAAGTCGAGCATCTGGATCGACTCGGCAGGATAAAGCTTGACTGCCGCTTCGACAACTGCCGAGATGTAGCCAGCAGCAGGGAAGACAATCTGACCCTGAATCTGGTGGTGGACGAGCCAAGGAATCTCACGGGGAGTTAGGTAGTTCTTGAATCGAACCTCGTTGTTAATGCCATCGGGGCACATGGTGCCGAGAAGCTCATGAGGAGCCTGGCTGCGGCCACGGAATGCCTTGGAGTACCGCGACTCGTGCCAGTAGATACGATCGTGGTCCCAAGGGTACGTTGGCAGGCCCTTCAACAGCTGAGGTCCCACCTTGCTGCCGTAAACAGCTTCATCGTAGGCTGTGAAATTCACGACTGCAGGACCGAGTGACTTCCAGAGAGAACCGAAAGAGTCAGCAATAGCCTCGATTGCGTTCACACCACGTGCCAAGGTTCCGATGTAGGGGATATCCTGGCCGGAGATTTCCTTGATAGTGGATGTGGCAGGGCCCTTAAGAGCAGGGTGAGGGCCAACCTCAATTCCCATGTCAAAGGGACCCTCGGCACCGATGGCGTACTCCACAGCCTGGGAGAACAGAACAGCTTGGCACATGTTGTCACCCCAGTACTTGCCCTGGAGCTCGCTGAGGTCAATGCTCTCAATGTTCTCACCGACAACGCTGGAAATCCAGACAGGGAGGTTTGCGTCGTCAGAGCGAGTCAGGATCTTGATGTCGCATGTCTTGAGGGCCGCGACGTAAGGCTCAAAGCATGGCTTCATGTGGTGCGAATGGTAAGCCTTGTCGACCTTTAGGAGACGAGCAAACTTCTGCTCATCTTCAAGAATATCCTTGACCTCCTCAATGGCATCTAGGTCACCAGACAGGGTCAAGCTGTTGGGCGAGTTCCTGGCAGCAATGCAGATGCGGCCCTCAAGAGAGGGAAGCTCGCAAAGCTCTTCTGCATCCTCGTGAGACGTACCGATGGCCATCATACCACCCTGAGCACCATCTTCGCTACCAGCGAGTTTCAGGAAGAAGCCACGGTAGTATGCAATTCGAATAGAATCCTCAGCGGAGAGATACCCAGCAGCATGTGCCGCAGCGATTTCACCAGAAGAGTGACCAACAACTGCAGCAAGGTCGATCTTAGCGGCCCGAAGAAGGGTAACAAGGGCAACTTGCACAGCGGTGCACAGAGGCTGTGAGAGCGCCGCCTGGCCAATACGAGAAGAATCCTTATCCTTGAGCAACTCTTCCCGGATGGTCCACTCAGGGACGTGCTCGGCGGGAAGAGTGTTAAGAGCGCTCTGCAGCTGATCAATGCACTCCGAGAACAGAGGCGAGCTTCGGAGCAAGTCAGCACCCATAGTGGCCCACTGGGCACCCTGTCCAGTGAAAACACCAAGCAGGCGGGGCTTGCCCTCCGAAGTGGCTTGAGAGCTAGAAACGGTCATAAAGTCCATGGTGTTCTGGCTGACATCTTCGAGCTTCTTGGCCAGGTCTTCGACCGTTAGAGCAGAGATAGATACCCTAAACGGCAGGGTAGATCGTCGAGTGTTGAGAGTCCAGGAGATGTCTCGAAGGCTAATTGTCGGGTTCTCCTTGATGAACGAGGAGTATGTGGAGAGAAGATTGGCGAGAGACTTCTCTGTACCAGCGGAGAAGTTAAAAGGTGCCATGAAGGGACCGGTGGACTCTTCAACATTCTTCAGAAGAGCTTGCGCAGGATCTGGGACAAAGTTCTCGAGGATGGCGTGGGCGTTGGCACCTCCGAAGCCGAAACTGTTGACACTGGCACGGCGCAGGTCACCAGTCTGGACCTCAGGCCACTGCTGTGCCTCTTGGGCAATACGCAGATCAGTGTAGAAAGGCTTGACCCGGGGGCTGAGTTCATTGAAGAGCAGATTTGGAGGAATGGTGCTGTTCTGGAGGGCTAGCGAGGCCTTCATGACACCGGCAATACCGGCAGTGCCTTCAGTGTGGCCGACAACAGTCTTGATTGAACCGACATACAGAGGGGCGTCGGTTGCGGCCCTCTTAAACCCAATGTTTGGTCCAAAGAAGGCGGTGCTGATGGCCTCGGCCTCCATTGGGTCACCAGCAGGGGTACCAGTTCCGTGAGCCTCAAAATACTGAGGGCGATCTGCCGGCTTAGACAGATCTAGCCCGGCCTTTTGGTAAGTAGCGTTGATGAGCTCTTGCTGAGCTACTGGGTTAGGCATAGTGATGCCCTTTGTGCGTCCATCTTGGTTGACGCCTGTCTCTCGGACAATGCATTCGATGTTGTCGTGGTCCGCTAGTGCCTGGCTAAGAGTCTTGAGCACCAGGACACCAACACCATCACCACGGGCATATCCATCGGCATCTTTGTCCCACATTCGGCTTCGGCTATTGGGGCTAAGCATTTTCAGCTTGCTCTCGGCAACGTATTGTTCGGGGCCCAAAAGGAGGTTAGATCCGGCGACGATAGCACTGCCGGACTCGCCACTTCGAAGGCTCTGAACCGCCTGGTGGATAGCATAAAGACTGGAGGAACACGCTGTGTCGATGGTCATAGATGGGCCATGGAGGTCAAAGAAGTAGGATATTCTGTTGGAAATGATACTTCGTGCGGTGCCGGAGGCAAAGTACGTAGGGAAATTGTCAATGTCACGACCGAGAAGGTCGGCATAGTCACCCGTCATCAGGCCTACGTACACGCCAGTGTTAGAGCCCTGGATTTTCTCCATGGGGATACCCGCAGCTTCCAGAGCTTCATAAGCGGTCTCCATGAGAAGTCGTTGTTGAGGATCGATGGAGTTAGCCTCGACAGGCTTAACACCGAAAAACTGAGCATCGAAATGACGATGGTCTTCTTTGAGTATGTAGGATTGGCGAACATTGGTAGCACCATGGTGGAGGGCATCCTCGTGGTAGAAGCCATCAGTGTTAAACCGGCTTGGCGGAATATCGCTGATGACATCGTGAGGTTGGCGGAGAAGTTCCCACAACTTGGATGGAGATGAGGCATCTCCGGGGAATCGACAAGCACTGCCGACAACGGCAATCGGCTCGTTGGCATATTCCAGCTGGCGAGCCATGGCTGTGCTGTGAAAAGAAAAGAAGGGAGAGGATATAGCCTAAGACCGGTTTATGATGTATATCTACCTAGGCAAGGGTATGATAAGGTAATATAGCAAAGGCATATGGCTTACAAGACAACGAGATAACTAGCTAATTAAGCTAACTGTATATTGGTGAAGTGGCAATTTCCTAGCTGAGGCCGATCTCTTGGTATGTTGATTCGGCTCCGTATGCCGTAACGATCCCACGCTAAAACAATGACAATTCAACCCTCTCATCTTCGGACCTAGCATGAGTCCATTTGGGAAAGTCGTATACAACATAGGGCTACTCCGATTAGTCCCACACGTTCGGAATAGCGCACTGACTAATCGGGGTCGCGCTACTCCGTACCCACAGGCCGGACGTCCGTTTCGGGGCTGACTGCACTGTCATGTCAATTCACCGCTCGGGTGCAGGAAACACTATCTACAATGTAACAGGGGAATAAGCAAAGAGGGGTTTTCTTGTGCCTATAGAAGTCATTCGGTAGGCCTGACCTTATTGGACCCTTCATACCCCCCCGATCTCGCATCCTGAAACTTTGTGTCGACCTTCCTTGCTCTTCTGTCGCGACCTCAATTCTCCGACCCAGGAACTATTCACAGAGTACTTGTCAATCTTTCCGAGATAGAAGAACCAGAATCCCAAATTCTCGCCATGCATCAATTCTACAAGGGCGAGTTCTTCAATTTTGAAGTTATTCGCATCCTTGGTACAACCCGCACTGGAGGCGCCGACGTCGCAGAGGTTCTCGACGCTGTGGGCCAAATCAAGGAAAATGACCCGGTGACCTGGCACAAGGCGTGGTCTATGCAAGCCGAAAAGGTCGAGCAGCTTGCAGACGAAGCTCTAAGCAATGGCCATCGCAATTCCGCGCGCATGGCCTACCTCCGAGCCGCCAACTATCAACGTGCCAGCGCCTACATGATGTGCTCGGCCGTCCCCACAAAATCAGACCCTCGTGTCGTTCCCATCCTGCGCAAGACTGTCGAGCTTTTCCGCAAAGCCATTCCGCTCGCGAACAATCCCATCCACATCTTGGAGATTCCCTACGAGAAGGGAGTCAAGTTCCCCGCATATCTCTACCTTCCCCAAGCCTCATGCCGGATTGCAGGCAAGATTCCCCTCGTGGTTAACCCGGTTGGTGCCGATGGAATGCAAGAGGAGGTCTACCACATGTACCCCGCTGAGGGTCCTGAATTGGGATACGCCGTTTTAACCTTCGAAGGTCCCGGCCAGGGTCTTACTCTCCATGAGCACAATATCCCGATGCGACCTGACTACGAGGTTGTCGACAAGATCGTGTTGGATTACGTCCAGAAATATGCAGAGCAGAAGAATCTCGAGCTTGACTTCGACCGCGTCGCCATTGCCGGGACCTCGCTTAGTGGCTACTTCGCTCTGCGCGCCGCAGTGGACCCACGATACAAGGCCTGCGTCGCCGTCGATCCTCTCTTCGACTTCTGGGACTTTGCGACCAAGCAGGTATCGGCGACCTTCCTCAACACATGGCTCAAGGGCTGGATTCCTGATAGCTTTGTGGACAACATGATCTGGTTCGGAAACAAGTTCGATTTCCAGATGCGCTGGAACATTGCCATGTCCGCGCGATTCTTCGGAGTATCCACCCCGACCCAGATTCTCAGGTCGATGAAGCTGTACACTTTGCGCCAGGGGAAGGGCACCTACCTCGACAAGGTGACGTGCCCAGTCTTCGTCACGGGCGCTGGAAAGTCTCTGTGGCTCGAAGTGGACGACCATACCTCCATGGTCTTCAACGCACTGACGAACCAGAAAGAGTCGGACAAGGAGCTCTGGGTGGCCACCAAGCCGGGCGAAGGTGGTCTTCAAGCCAAGATGGGTGCTATCGCTCTGTGCAACCAGAAGGTATTCCAGTGGCTTGACAAGCGCTTTGATATCAAGCGTGAGAAACTGTAGGTTACGAACAATATACACAGATGGATACCCGGATCGTTACGGGATTTAATTATCGGCGTTATGAGATGTCCTAAATTATGTTTGGAAGAGGCTTATAATCTTTTATCTCTAAGAGAGACAAAGGGGGCCCAACCGATTCCTCATAGTATAGTACCCCCTATATTGTTGAGGGTAATAGCTAATCTATAGCGTAAATAGCTTTCATTTTGATTCGGTTCCCTCCCTTCTACTATATCCGCGATAATAATTAGTTTATACGGGATAAACTGCTCTAAAGAGTATCTTAAAAGGGGATCCGCCATTTAATGGCAGGCCAAGTCCAAACCTATACATCCAGTCCCGACATGCACTCGTAGCCAGGCAGAGACTCCTCCCAGCCAACACAGTGTCGGCAATTTAACAGGTTGTCGGGGTCAACACTGGCCTTAATCTGGAGAAGGCTTTTGTAATTGTCGCCCCAGAACTCGTAGGCCCAGTTGTCATCCCAAGGATCCGCCTCGTTGGCATAGGTGCACCCGTCGGGGATTACCTTCTTCCACGTCGACGTCGTGTTCTTGAGCATGGACACGAGCTGCTTACGCTCTTTGATAGAGCTTGCTGCCGTCCACTGCACAGAGCTGGCAACGATCCACACCGACTTGTACCAGGCGGGATGCAGGGAGGTGTTGGGCTCGGGGTTATTGCGACCGTAGAGGAGAGGCATGGTGGTGAGGAACGAGGTGGGAAGACCGGCAGCTTGAGTGTCCATGATGGCATTGACCATGCGCTCACGAGCTTCGGCGTCCAAGAAATGATCCTCGGGAACGATTCGTGTGGTAGTGACGATGGCGCCGCTGATGGTCATGGGGGCGGCAAGTGACCCATTCATGTTCTCCGTGTAGTATTGGTAGAAGTTCTTGTAGGTGCGAACGTCGATGCTACCGTTCTGAGCGCGGACGAAATCTAGGGCTGGAGCGAGCGCTTTCTTGGCGTCGTCGACGGAGACTTTGTCATTGACAAGCATGGAGAAGCTAGGACTGGACGGGCCGCCCCAGCCTTGAAGGGCCCAGCTGTGCATATTCTCGGTCATTATTGTGGTGAAGGCTCGCTGACTCTCAGTCGTGCCCTGGAACTGAAGGCTAGCCCCCGTGAGAGACTTCTCGGGCTCGGAAGGGTGGGTCGAGTCGATGATAACACCGAAGGCACCACCTCCGGCACCACGGAGGGCCCAGAAGAGTTCGGGGTTCGAGCACTTGTTTACGATGCGAATCTTGCCGTCGGGTGTGACAATGGTAAACTGTACGACACGGTCGGCGCCTAGTCCGTGGCTGCCGGACAGGACTCCATGGCCACCATTCAGCAGCCAGCCACCGGAAGCGCCAATAGCATTGACGGTACCACAAAAATGGGTCACACCGTATCCGTGAGCAATGGTATAGGCCTCATCGCAGCTAATGCCGGCTCCGAAGGTGAGCACTGGGAATGGCTCGGTGTCGGCAGGGCAGCCTTCGGGAATGAATGACTCTTCAAAGGACGAGTGTCTCAGCCCACGAGTCCAGATGGCCAGGGAGTCCTGTAGACTGCTTCGGGTGTTGTAGTCAACACCGCTGTTCTTGATAGACAGGCGTCCGCCTGACTGGCGGGCGTAGTCAAAAATGGCCTGGGCATCACTGGGGGACTCGATCTCGACATAATGAGGCGACAGGATGCCTTGCTCACACGTCTCGCCCAGTGGATCGAGGGTAATAGGGTCCAGAAGGCACTGGTTTCTTTCATTTGAGGCGCAAGCTTCGTCTTGAATGAAGCGGAAACCAGGGTATTGGCTGGTGCGAGTCCAGCTAGAATTGAGGCCTTCCCTCACCGAGGCACAGGCAGCGCTGTTCGTATCCTCGAAGCATGGTGCAGCCAAGGGGAGGGACTTCTCTAAACGCCCCTCGAGAGTGAAATTTAGCTGCTCAAGTCCCGGAGTTCGGGTGTACAACGCGGTGGCCGTTGGAGTGAGGATGCCAATAAGACTGGCATAGAGCCATCGAGGACTGGCTTGCGGCGCCATGGCTAGCAATTTGCTCTCGCAAAAAATGAAGAGACCGTGCAAGCAATCCAACGGTAAACAAAATTACAGTTACGCTAAAATATTCCATTATTTTCTTTTTTTATTTGCCGAGTTGTTTTCAATTGACGATTTGGGGATGTAGATGAGACCGGGGTGGCGGGTGTGGGCCATCGGAGTCGGAGCCTGGAGGATCACCCTCTCACGTCAGAGATGGATGCCCGGGGCTACCTTAATATCCGGCGATCTGTATTCTCCGGCTCATGTCCTGATTTCTAGCGCATTGGCCAAGGGGATCGAACTAGCAGATAGATGAGACAGTAGTATGAAAAAAAAAAAAAAAAAAATTCCATCACCGCATGCGGTCAACCACATGGTGGCCTACTTTCTCTTCACGTAACCATTACGTAGGATCATCACAAACTAGGTAGACGAGATCACATTGTAAACATTGATGAGAGAGTGTATTTGATTATGCTGTAACATTATTTTGAATAAATCAGGCTTTATATGGCTGTATTTTTAAGGTTGGTAATGGCATACGGGTTGATATCGAAGATATATATATTTTGCTTGAGAGACTTCTAGTCTATTTATAACGAATGCGTTTAGTCTGGATAAAAGCCATCTAGAATTCATACTACCAGGAATAGATCATATGGTAAATTATTGAAAATTTAGAGCAATCAGAATATTCAGCAATACTAGACAGGTTATATATAATTACCTTAAGCAATACATGTTCAAAGATGTCGATTTCTCACATAGCTTGGAGTTTGAAAAGGGTCCGGGCTGTGCGGCTCTCACACAGCCGATAGGCAGTCCCACTTATATAGCCAATCAGGATTGATTATTATTGCTCAACATATCAAATTCGCGTTGTTTGCGACTGTGAAGACTGCAATCAGAGAAAATATCTATAACTCTCTGCTCTTCCTTAAGGACCCTCTTAAATAGATATCCCCTGCTGGAATAGTCTAAAATGTCTTAATCACACATGTCCTTTTACCTTGACTCTCTTCTTGATCCTGAGCTTTTACTATCAGACGGCTGTTCTGACATTCCTAACCTCGCAAGCAGTCAGCCAAAAAATCTACTCAAGTTCAAGCTACCTTCCTCCTCCTCAACTAGCCTATGCTCTAAATGAACATGGGTTAGCCCTTTATTTTAGCGTGTTTGGGTGGTAATAGGCTGCAGCAAATCCGCATCCACAAATCCGCGAATACTTGCAAGATATCCATAGATATCTCGCTATTGTCCGCACTAACATAATTGTTGCTAGCTTACCTCGCACACGAGCTTGATGCAGCTGACTCACTACCATTTTACATATGTTTTGGTCATTACCATACGAACCCACGTTTTGACCTGATCTATACCTAAAAGGATCACAATTAAGAGGAATTGATTGATAGGTCATAGAATGAATATTAAATGTCAAATATTTTCAAAGCTCAGAGGTGGAGGTTGCCTATAATTTGCATATCCTTTTAATCTTTAGTGTTGTGACGATTTAAGGGATCTACCGCTGATCACTGTTTTGCATTGTTTGCATTATAAGAAAGCATTCCGAATGAAATGCACTCTTTCAATTGAAAGAACTAGCTGGTAATAAATAGTTCGATCCGAACCCGCTCGGTTTCAGATCAAATTTGCTGCCCTTTCAACCTTCTCTAGGGTAGGTGTTGTATACGTGTTATCTAGGGATTGAACCCAGCTAATAAACCCCTTTTCTTAGAGTATGTAGATCTAAAGCCCTAGTTGCTTTAGCGTGGTCGGTAACAGATTGGCGACCGCGAATCCTGGATTTGAGCCGATCATACGGAACATCTAATTCCTGGCTGGATTTCATAATATTGCTTACTGGCTTGTTAGAAGGCCTTGACTGCTTCCTAGATTTGATTTTCTGATATCGTGGTATAGGGTAAAGTGGGTAGAAGTTCGATGTAAACTGGAAAATGTGGCAAGAAACTTGCGTTTGGTTGGGCGCACTACCTAGGCTTCCGCATGACCCATTTTAGGTCGAAGGCCTGGACCCAAAACCTAACTGGGTCATGTGGAAGACTAGGGCGCATCAACACTGGGTAGTGGTATTGGTGTGCTTGGCATAGTCATTGCTGCTTAGCAGTCTGCCTCTCATACTCCGATTGGCTGGACGATCCCCGATCCCGACACTTGCACTTCTTATTGGCCACATATGCTTCCTATAGAGCGGGCACGGGTTGGTCGGGCAAAGAATACCAAGCGCCAGGAGGGTCTTTGGCACTTTGGGGACATCCAGCGGTTAACGGCAGTTCGGTGTGGTCTCGTTCCATGCCGTGTTGGATGTAACTGTCTCGCAATCTATGTGCATTTCTAACACGTGCATTTCTAACACTACGTGGAGGGCAGAGCCAGTGCCATTGGTCGACTTATATTATCTCCGATGGGAACAGCTCACCAGGTGGGCTTGCATACGGGGTACACGGAGGCGCTATTCGACTAGGTTGGGGGGAGGCAATACCATATGGCTCCGGCGGGGCGGCCCACAGGTGGAGTATCATGATCCACATGCCGTACCTAGGTTCCTCCGGGCGGTATGAGGTCTCGGGCGGTATTCCGAAATCCGGCGAGGTGGGGTATCATGATCTACACGCCCTACCTAGCTTGCTCCGGATGGGTTAGGCATACGTACGTCTCCAAGGTACCACAAAGCCGGCTGCCTTCCAAGGTTTTTGCCCAACCGGGGTTTGCACTGAGTGCCCATTTACCGGGCCAAGCAGAGCGCTCTCTCCTGAGATGTGAGCGTGTCTGCCTGGTGACCTTGGCGGGATCCCAGCTGCTGTCGTCCCCAATTTTGCGTCACGTCAGTGATTTTAGCGACATCCAGTGTTGACTATCAACTTTCGAAATTACCGTCCGCACTGGTACTGGGACCAATGATGCGCATTGGACTGAGTATAAGATGTGTTTGTAGATACAGCCCTGGAGGGTTTCCAGGGGTTAGTGTTATTTTGCAAAACCGGCTCGCTGGAAATATAACAATCGGATACTACGCGCTTGTAAAATTCAACCTCCACAATACTCCACACCGACCGAACCCCTTTCTCTCCACAGCATATGCTTCCCCCACGACCCTGAATTCTAGAACCTCATACTGCATGCTGACTTCAAGAACTCGACCCATCCCGCACCCTGAATTTGAAGCCCTTTCTTTAGGTTTTCTCGTGTTTAAAGACTTCCCGTCTTTTTTTAAGGCTTCTCTGCATCTTCGCGATGTCCTCCACAGCCAAGAACCAATCTCGCCCGGGCGCGAACCAGTTGAAGCATCTCTACCGGCAGGCTAGAAACCCACCTAAGGACCCGCAAACTTCGTACAAGGGAAAGACGGTGTTGGTCACCGGCGCCAACACTGGTATTGGATATCAAGCAGCCGTCAAATTTGCTGCTTTGGGGGCATCGCCGCTCGTTATTGCCGTCCGCACACAGGAAAAAGGTGAGGCCACCAAGGCCGCCATCATCCGTGAGACCGGCAATGAGAACATTATTGTCATCCCAGTAGATCTTTCGACGTTTGATGCCGTGAAGGAATTCGCCGCAAAGCTGAACGAACAAGTCCCCAAGCTTGATGTCGCACTCCTTAATGCGGGTCTTGCTATGCCCAGCTTTACAAAAGGGCCCGGAGGTTACGAGATTGCATTGCAAGTCAATGTGCTCTCCACGGCGTTAATGGCCTTGCTTATTCTCCCCAAGCTGCGAGAAACGGCCGCCGCTAATGGAACCCCGTCTCATCTCACGTTCACAACGAGCAAGGGCTACCAGGACGTTGAGGACTCGTGGCTCGACTCAAACAAGACCTTGATTGACCAACTCAACACTGAGGAGGGATACTCCGACCAAAGACACTACATGATGACCAAGCTGGCCACCATGTTCGTTTTGCAGGGTGTGGCGGACCAACACAGCGACAATCAGGTTATCATCAACGCGGCATGTCCGGGATTCTGTAAGACGGATCTCGGCCGAAACTTCTCACTTGTTGCCAAGGTTTTCATGGGTCCAATCCAGTACTTTGTTGCGCGAACGGCCGAACACGGAAGTCGATCCCTTGTTAGCGCGACTACCCTCGGCCCCGAGAGCATTGGGAAGCTATGGCATGATGATGAAGTCCTCGAGTAAGTTTGGAAATTTTGAGACAAGATGAAAATAGAAAATGGAACCCTGCTGACCCCAGTGTTCTAGACCAAGCAAGCTGCAGGCCAGCGAAAGGGGCGCTGAATTGTACCGAGAGACGTGGGGCCAGATCCTGACCATCCTGAACAAGCACATCCCCTCCAAGGATGTTTGAAGGAGGGGGTGTATGGAAGGTCGTATGTAGGTCGATCCCCGAGTTGGGGGCGTTCTGGGACTGTAAGCCGAGTGCATTATGGATTATTCAAAGCCTTAGAGATTATTATTATTATTATTATTAATATCACATTCCTTAGGCTTTTCACGACCTTGGGTCGCATGCAGCTCCTAGAAAGCGTGCACTGCACTGTCGAATATGTACATCGGATAACTTCACCACATGAAACAAATACAAATTTGCATTTCGGGCATCACATCTCAGCGCCCCTCATTCGCCAACCTTTTGGGCTCAATCACGAACATGATGACCGCCGTGATGGCCTTAACGTTAGGTTTTCATGCTCTCTGGTTCACCGCCCAGCATGAGCGAACTACCGAAGTTGTAACCAGCTGGCTTAATGAGGCTGCGACGGTGTTCACTGCATCGCTTGTAAGATGACAAGAAGTGCGATAACGTCTCACGTTTGATGCCACACGCGTACATGTCGCTATCGCTTTGGCCGATTGGATGAAGATGTCCGTTGAGCCTGGCGTGTCCCGTACAAAGTTGAGCTAATATGGATGCTTTCTCTCGGTCTAGAAAATCTTATCGCATCTTAGTGTGAGGTCCTTGGAATGGTGAATCCAGCTGGTGTGTGAACTGGCCCGTGGTTGGTTGTTGGAAAACATTTTTCCGGTATTCAATAGCACTAACCGGTGCATCGCAACACCGATCCTCGGAGCAGGGCCTGTAGATATGGACTTTAAAATCATGCTACGACCGACAATGGATGAGGATAACCGGATTGCTGCCCAATTGCATAGTGTTGTACAGGATGCAAGGATGGAGAAAAACGAAATTGATCCCCCACCATACGCAATTCGCTGATGCCCTCGGCAATCTGGGTTATAAAAGCCTGCCCACCCCGAAGATGCAGATTCGCGAGTGATAGAAAAACAGTGGGGTAGCACATAACGATCGTGGTGTGTATTTTCCAGGGTCACATCTGGACACGAGGGAGCATCGTACCGATGTACGAGACAGCCTCCAACACCGCCCTCAACTGGGCGTAGTCAGCTTTGAGCGTGTTGTTGCTGCCAACAGTCCCTTTGAACGAGACAATGTCGACTTGGTTGACGCAGGCAACTAGGCCTATTCCCAATAAACCATTGCGGACGCTGACACTCGTGACCAGTCACAAGCGGGCACCCAGTGTTTCACGGTTGGCTTTAATTGTTGCCACACCACCACCGGAAGTACGTCTGGTCCCGGGGCTCCCCACGACGCTATCACCACAAGGACTGCTTTGATTTCATGTGGAGCGATCGTCCACATCGAGAGCGCACGTGGTTGCTGACTTCCCCCTTGCAGCTCGCCCGGAATGTTGAGCAACGGAGGGAATAGTCCCCTCAAGGGGTGCGCGGGGCTTTTACTTGGTTATCGTTACTCGTCAGGTCTATCGAGAGCAGACTGGGGGCCGGCCCCATGCATCGTTCTCCGGGCTCAAGATAACGTGCCGCCTTCCATATGATGTCGAATCCGGTGCCTTCCAGCTCAGCCAAGGAGACTCCATATCGGTATGTGAACCAATTCTGCGCCCATGTGCAGGTGTCCCGTAATAAGGTTAACTTGGGGGTCCACTATCGTATGCTATATAGAGATAGACGTGCGACTAGGACCAGCCGCCGGACAGCTAGGCCGACTCTGCTGGTCAAGCGCTCCACTATGAAGTTTATTTCTAGCCGGCTTGTGATGCCTATTACCTCCATCTCTAGGTCTTTCAATTCTCTATTCAAGTTGGCCCACGGTGCCTTACAGAAAAAGAGAAGGGGTGGTCCGGAGAGTGTTATTTGCGCGTCACTTATGTTGATGGACATGGCGGATTGCCTCCAGCGCGTGTTCCAAAGTCCAAATGCCGCCGAGGCCTCCTTTCGGGAAATGTAAACAGACACTGCGAACTTTGGCGGCAGTGTAAAGAGCAGCACAGCGGTGATGTCGGGCGATGTGACATCACTTTGTTTGTGCAGGAATGTAGTTTTGTTCACCCAGATCATGTTGTGGTATTATACAGGAGTTATACAGTCTATTTGTTGTCTTGGAGTGCTACACATACATATCTCAATTTTACCAAGCTGCATAAGTGTATGCTGATTACATCCAAACTGAATGACTCTGTTCCAAAGATAAGGCAAATTATTACTAAACAAATATAAATCTAGCGATTTTCGGATCGACATTGTCAAACTAGGAATATGGCCCCCACAGGCCCGAATATGAACCTTGGTTTTAGTTATGGTCAAGTGATAAATTGGCTGTATTTTCGACACAGACATGAAACAGATACTACATCCCATATTCCTCCCTTACATGAGAACGCAATTGGCGATGGTTACTGGGGTATAGCAACGATGAGAGTTCAGCCGCATTCATTGATGAACGCTCTATTGGCCATTCGAAAGTTGACGACCCAAGGCCAGAACCCCCCGCTATTGCGTGCTGCACAGATCAAAATGCGCCCGCATAACATACCAGCTCGTGGTCATCTTATTGTTTCCTTGTTTTCAAGCGCTAACACCCTTGAAAAGTGGAACGTAACGCAGTTGCGCTTGCAGCGGCCAGCCTGGCAAAATTGGCAAAACTCGCATCACTCGCAAAAGTGACTGCAGCAGACATGAAATTCCCTGCATGTCTCAACGGACACCTCAGCTGCAGTTCAGCCGACCTTGCAGATCAAGACTCAAGTACTTCCGCCCCGTGCCGAAACCGGATATAGTGGTGCTGAGAAGGTGGATGTCAGCGGGACTGAAGTACGATTGTGTAGAACCTTGTAAAGTGCGGTATTATACATAGTGCGGTTGTTATTGAAAAGGATCATCTACGACAGTCTAGATCGGTGTGCACCCACACCCACAGATCTACAAGCGTCAAAGTTAGTTTTCTGCCGTATTTTATGCACGTTGTTTCAATTACATACGAACCAATATTGACCCTGGTCTATAAATTTTACGCCATATAAAGTATTGTGTACGAGAGCGCCTTGAAAGAATGCTATCTTTCCGTGCAAACATGGAAGCTGCGAGGCTGTATAGAAATGGATCGGTGAGACCTTAGAAGTTAAAAACACAGATCTGCGACTGATTAGGCAGTTGGTGAATCCTTCTAAGATAGACTGTTATACGTAACTATGGATTATCCCAATATGGGTGATGTGATGCATGGTACTTCGTGAAAGAGGGGAAACCGCCGATCTCTCTGCACGATATATTATAGCTACTACCAAGTCACATGGTAGCTCGCTGCTCCAGGATATAGTTCATCCTTTACAATCTCCCATCGTAGGCCCTAAGCGACCATTCCACTCGATTCAATTTATATCCGGGAGATAACGAAGAAGAAAAACAGAAAGAGTTGTATGATGTACGGTCGACAATCGTCCCGGCGCTTCGCATGTGATCGCTGCCGCACTTACAAGTTGCGATGCGAGAGACACTCTATATCAGGCGAGGGAAACAGCTGTGAACGTTGCGTCAAAGCAGGTTTGATATGTAAAACGACAACACCCACCAACAAGTCAGCTGCCCGCGCACCAACATCAACCGCTGCTTCCCACCATGCCTCCATCACAGCGTCAGAGCCTTGGGGTGGGAATCGCAACCAGGCTGTCAGTCCAATTCATAGCCCACTTCGTCAATCACTTCTAGTCACTCGGCCTATCTCACCGAGCTGTCAGCACACAACAATCCCACGATCAAACTCTCAGAGCACCGTCAGCGACACGTCGAACGGCCAGGGGTTCGTCAATCCCATGCACTTGATCTGGCCAACCGTGTCGCCTCAACAGCGAAGCCTCCAGCCAGCAGTAGACAAGCATAATGATGTTGTTAATATTACCCACTGTGACATGCGCGGGACAGAACTCATGGGGCTGGAGGAAGCCGATCAGGTATGACCCCGTGCACCCACCACCTTACTGGACTTGTTGAACAGTGGCACTGACCAATTGGCAAGGATAAGGTCGATACAACAGACTTCATGATGGTCGATTTTGGCTGCAGTGACAATTCGAGCGGAGCGACAACTAGTCCTGACCAGCAAGAAAATATAGCCATGGCGGGTTCCACCGGGAGGACAGATGTTTTCAATCAATCATCACAGAGCCATATTTTAGACGACATGCAGAGTCCCCTAAAGGATTCCATGAATTTCTGCGCTGCCCTAATCGAACACTACCATTCATTTAAACACGCCCACCGCAATCCTCCACATGACAGTTCGCCAAAATTAATAGAGAAGTCAATTCAAAACGCCTTGGATCACACCTCGCGGCTCTTGAAGATCCTCGAAAAGCTAACGGCGGCTGAGACACCGGCACACCGGCGACAGATGAGCCGTCAGAGCACGGACGATGGTGGCTCATCACCCGGATCTGCCTTTGACAGCGGCATTTCCTCGAACCTGCCTACAAGGCCACAACAGAACCAAGGGCCCCTTATGCAGGGATCTATGCCCACAAACCACACAGCATATGCTGGCTCCGGCTGCAATGACTCGACCACCTCAAGCACTTCCTCAAAACACGAAAGCTACGACGTCCTCCTCATGACGACTCTCGTCACATCCTACGTCTACCTGATACGCATGTGGCGTTCGGTATTCTCACTACTTCACCACCACCTCCTCCTCCCTACGACGCCGGGACATATCCGCAACCTCCTGATGCTGCCGAGCCTGGAGTTGGGCGGCTTCCGAATCCTCAATAGTCCAAGCATCCAAATTCGGGTATTATTCGAACTGCGAACCGATCTGTTCCAGCAAATAGAGGGAATGCTTGGCATTGGCAATGCAGGGGCATATGGCCGGTACGGCGAGGACAGGGAGCAGAAGGGCCAGGTCCTCTGCGGGAACCCCTTCGCGGGATTAATTCGGGAGACCCTTCTGCACCAGGAGCAGATGCGGGCAGCGACGGAGGATGGCACCGGAGACCTGTCGCTCAAAGATATTACGACAAAGGTGAAGCAGCTCCTAGATTCACAGGGTTAGGGATGCGCAGTGCTACTTGGCAGGTGGCCTAGGGCTCCACCGCTAGGGGTTATCTCCTTTGTATGCAACCCCATCTTGCCATTTGAGGATTAGGATAGCTAGCGAGAGATTCTACTCTAGAACTAGATCTAGTTCCACTTTTACTTGCCATTTTATTAAATTCGGGTTCTAGATTGCTTCCATCGGACAATCGCAAGCGTACAGGCTAGACCTCGGTAGAACCATCTGACCCAAAACCTAGTACCTAACTAAATTATATTTAATGACCTATGAATAGCATTCAAACCCATGTTTGCTTAAAATATAGGTCTTTGCGTTTGTAAAGATACTATTGGTTTTTGTTTTCAATAACTTTATTTCTTTCATCAATCTATTCAAAATTATGGTTTCTTAGCTTGAAATAATTATAGGCTAATCTAGGTCCACGTTATTTACATGAGGAAATAATATCTTAGGGTAATATAATGGTATTATGATATTAATATAGTTGAGTTAATCTAGATTTAGAAATATATATTTAACGGAGGTAGCTAATATGTCTGTAATACCTACTAAGTGTTACGTGCCAAATCAATCAATAAAGAAAGAGTGCATTCAAACTAGGTGAGCAAAAATGGGGAAAGAAAAGGGATAAAGCAAGTGGTAGATCCCCAAGGATTAATTTGAAAAGATTTTCCCTGATCCATGAGCTCTAGACTTTATAACATTTTAGATCTGTATAGTAGGTAGCACACAGCTGGGCAAAACCTCACCGGAACCCCAGTGCTAAGTCGAGTGTCGTGAATCCAATGTGGCGTCCCTTTGATTTGCCTTAGCTTTGCCTTAGCGCCTCCGCTCTCGGATCATGATTCGGGCAAAGAGGTCTGGTGCCATGGAGCCGTTCGGCATTGAGTGTCGTTTGGGCTTCTCCGCTCCGGGTGGAAGCTGTATCTCGTACTTGTCTAGGAGGTGTGTCAAGATAATCTTGATGGTGTTGCCTGCAAAGACACGGCCGGGGCAGGCTTGGGTACCGTCTCCCCATCCGGGCGAGTCCTTCCCAAGGCTTGTGAACTGGTGTCGCGAGTCGACGCCGTCCCGCTCGCGGAGTTTGAGGAATCGCATTGGGTCGAAGGTGTCGGGGTCTTCCCACAAGTCTTCGTCGTTGTGGATGTGGTGCGCGTCGACGCAGAGAAGTGAACCTGCGGGGAGCTCCGGGCCGATCGATAGCTTCACATTGGTGAGCAGCCTCCGGAACAACACCACTGTGCATTATGTTAGCTGGTTTTCGGTTTTAGGGAATTGGTTAGCGATTCTGGAGATTTGAATACACACAGAGGCTGAAAGGGTTCACACGGCTCGATTCGCGCATTACACTGTCCATCTTGCGGAGTTCGGTCAATGTCGTTTGTGGCAAAAGTCCATTTGAGAGGACCTCGTCCACTTCATCTCGAAGCTCGTTAACCAGCTCGGGCCGAGACACGAGCTCAGCCAGAATAAAGAACATGGTTCCAGCCGTGGAGGGAGTAGACTCGAATGTGGCGACGATGAGATCGTGCGTGATTTGGCTCAGGGAGAGCTCTTCGGGTCGGTACCGCGACATGAGCCAGGCAGTGATGGGAAACTTCTTGTCGGGTGTTGCGCGGAGGATTTCCTTCTTCTGTTTCTCATTTGCATTCTCGTACTCTTCCCAATCGGCCTTGGCCATGGGCTTGAGAAGCATCTTGAGATAAATGTAGTAGCCCCACGCTGGCAAGAAGATGAAAGTGGTGACAATAGGGCGCACAAGACGCGGGACGGCATTCGAGATGTATACGGCTAGTGCGGTTACCATGGGGAAGTGTTGGACGGCTCTCACCCATCGAGGGTCATTACCAAGCTCGGGACCAACTAGTCCACTGGCATTGGTAGCGGCAACAAGCTCCTGGATAGTCCAGTAGAGTGAAACAGATTTCCACTCGGGGCAGGGTCCAATCGCCCTCTCAAAGGCGAGCTGGGTGTCCTCTTGACGAGCTTGCACGCGAACGGGCACTGCACGCGTCAGGTCCACGCCGATGGTCTTGAGGAGAGTGCTGGTATCGCTGCCTAGGAATCGCCATCCATGAAAGAATACATGAGTGAAGAACTCAAGCATGGAGGCTTTTCTGACCGACACGCGCTTGACTTCATCGAAACTGGACGACGGATAGACGACGTATTCAAATCCCGAGTACGCAATGATGAACGGAGTATTGGGGTACTATGAATACGTTAGTGCTTTAACACGATGTGCGAGACAAGCCGAGAACAAACTTGCCCTCTCTTTTCCCAATCGGAGAATTCTCTTGTAATCCCATCGATCGTCGCCCCTGGGGAATTCGAGAACAGGTAAACCGAGGTTCCGGAGAGAGGTAAATCTTGCATAGATATTATCAAGGACAACGACGACACCAAAGGTTACTACGGCAAAGAGCGAATACTTGACGAAGCTGGGCATGTTATGGAACAGTTGCCTCAGCGTCAGCATGAAGAGCTGCCACCTTGTAAGCCGCAGCGAAGACATGGCACCACGAAGCACACCAAATTGCTCTGCAACATTTTCGTACGTCTCCAGCAATGACCGGATGGTGAGTACCACCTCGTCATGCCAAATCCTCCTCAACGTCAGGAGCGCGAGATCAGTCCTGCTGAGGCGCAGCGAAGCCATTGCGCCTCGCATGACACCAAACTGCTCCTGCGCCATTGCAAGCTGATCTAGAAGTGGGACTCTCATGTTTGGCGATATCTGTTCTGTGCTGCCTGCTTGGAAGAGAATCTTCGATGCCGACCAACAGAAACAGACCGCTTAGTCAAACGCAAGTGCGTTTTGAAGAGCGATTGTCAGGTACCTGCCGAGGTGCTTGTAGACTAATACTCTTAGACCCTAAGACCCCCGTGGTGATCCTGCAACTGCCCTTCCGGTTCCGATGTGGGTCGGAGTCCGACTCCGACCGATTATGGATGTCCGCTCAACAGGTGCCAGCAGTGCATGTTCATTAAACATAAGACTCTCACTTCAGCGCGGGATGTTTACGAATTTCAGTTATTGAATTAGACAGAGTTGTTGAATTTTGAATTTTTCGAGCAAGAAGTATAACTCTACCGACACGATGGCGGCACCTCTAGAGAAGAGCACGTCTGACATGACTGGAGTTTGGGTCATGGTGAGCACTGACACGCCAGCTGATGTACACAGCAATCCTTTGGGACGTGGAGCCTGACGATTCTTTATATAACTTCGAACATTCAGACCCCATTGACCCAACGTTCGCTATCGTGAGTGCTCTCTTTTCCAAGCGCATTTCCTTTTTCAAAGAGATATCATTTCCTTTCGGTTAACTTTTGCTAATCTGCATCCTTGTTTTAATTTTATAGCAAGGGATTCCATGGCTGATCCGCAAGGTGCTGGCCTATGCCAGCGTCACCCTCACCTTGACCCACTCCACTGAGCCCGCCAAGGACGGTTCGGGCGACATTACCAAGGTCCGCATGAAGCAGACCATCTCCCCCGGCAGCTTCAGCAACGAAGACGACTACATTCTGGACTCTGAGACTCGCGAGGCCACAGTGCCTATCTTTGGCACTATCGCCATGTACGCAAAGTACACACCTCTTGCCGAGCTCGAGGATAAGGAGCTGCGCACGCGTCTGGAGGAGGGCAAGACTGGCGCTGCCGCGATCCAGGAGATTGCGACAAATAAGGGCGCTGGTTGGGACGCTGTTGGTACCTGGGGTTTCGAGATTATTGATGGCCAGCGCTACTTTACCCGCACCACCGTCACCAAGAAGGGTGATCAGGAGGTGTCTGTTAGGCTAGTTTATGACTACCGGGAGGATTAGATTTCGCTTGTTATATAGTGCTCTTTTGATGTCACACCCTTCTGGTTTATGTTATGGTATAAGTAGCATCAATTAATTGATTGTTTTACACTTGAGAGCTCGCTGTGAAAGATATAATTTGAACCAAGCGCGAAACACACCGAGAGGGACAGAGGTTGTGCATATAATTCTCAATTGATACTACAGCTCTAAACTAACGGTACAATCAACTTCTTCCCCGAGACCTGCTTATTCTTCAACCGATCCAGGCCTGGCAGAATCGCATCGAATTTACCGGGGAGAATCTCTTGGGGGCATTCCTTCAATTTCCCCTCATCTACAAGGACCTGCAAGTCCTTGTAGAAATTTAGCGACCAGGCGCCCAACTCAGGGTCGGGCGGGCTTCCATATGGATCTGGCAGCACCAGACCACGGCCAGCAATGGAGGAACCCATGATCAGGAACGGTTTGACCGTGCGGCGAGTTGCCAGGGCCTCTTGGTATTGTTCCAGGGCACAATACTTGCCCCCAGCACGGCCAATAGCCTCATAGCAAATTGACATTGTCTTGACTTCTCCAAACGGATCAATTACATTCCGAAGGGAATTCTTGGTGTACTTCTTGATGTCGGCACCGCATGTGGGTGACCTGTAGTCGAAAACCTCCTCGGCGCCGTAAGACTTGACCAATTCCATGTTCTTCTCCGAGCTAGTAGAGATGACACGATGGCCGAGACTGGAACAAATTAGATCAGTAACTATTCCGTTAATTCATCTCGTGTTTATACTTACAGCTTCAATAATTGGATTGCCATCATCCCGACAGTGCTGCTGCCGCCAAAGACGAGAACCGTCTCGGAGGCTTTGCCCTCGGCGGGCGCGCTCAGATCGCCAGCAATCTTGAGCGAGTATAAGGCCATGGCAATAGTCGCAATACCGGTACCGTACATCGCCGTCGCCTTCATGTGGTCAATACCAGGCGGCGTCTTGAAAATGTAGTCTGCCTCAGCCTTCAGATATTCGGCGTAGGATCCAGACTGCGGGTCGGCCTGGTTCGAGGCATGCACGGCACCAAAGACAGTGTCGCCGACCTGAAATCGCGTAACATCAGAGCCGACCGCCGCAACAGTTCCTGAGAAGTCGCATCCGTTCCAGAGGCCAGACGTGGGAAACCGCAATGGCATCTTGAAGTCGCAAGGGCATAGGCCCACTGCATGGGTGCGTACGAGGACATGATGGCCCTCGATTTCCGGGATTGGCGAACCAGGCGTCACTTTGAGAATACCGTCATCATGCTGCCTGATGATTGTCTGGCTGGATGGGATATTCAACGTCATGATGGAAATTGGTAGTTTGCTATGTCTATGTTGTCTTTCGGATTCACAATTGCACGAAATACAGACTACGTTATTAGGCAACGGCTTAGTGTGAGGTTCGTATATCAAGCACTGACATTTTGGGTGGTATGGGATCGTCGCGGCGTAGACCCATCATGTAGGATCGGAGGTCCGGTGCCAGTGGTCTCACAGCGGATTGGCCCCTAGGAACAGCCCCACAGCCCGCTCCGAAGGTACCTACACATTTTCTTACTCGCCTACAAGCTGAGGGACACGACCAATAAGGGCTAGGCTGGATTCTTTTATTCTAAGCTCCGTTCTTGCAAGGGTTTCGTACAGTAAAAACATCATTGTCCATTTCATCCACATTATTTAAGTTCTTTGCTAGATTTTGTCTCTATTTTTGGTTGTCGTTAAGATCTCATTTCTTCCATCACCATGCGCAGCCATTCTCTCATAGCGGCGCTGGCCTTGTTCGGGGCCACGACATGCACTGCTGCCAAGTTGAAGGTGCCTCGTGGGTGGACCAAGGACTGGAAAAATGAGCCTCTTGTCCAGGTATCAGATGAATGCACTGTGAGCCATGCGTCACGATACGACATGGCTAGGGGAAATACCCCCGTGTTTTTCTTGAGTACTCCCGAGTACGATTTCGAACAACCAGCCATTGAGCCCATGAATGCCACCGCTGGTGAACAATGGGAGTTTGACGGCATCTCAGACGATGGTCTCGAGGCTTTCGTGTTTGGTTTCTACCGCGATCCTAACTACTCGTTCCTGGGAACCGGAAACCTCCGTCTGTCAGCCGAATGGTCCTTTGCTGACGGCTCACGATATGCAGTTGTTGAGTACGCTGAGGAGTCTACGATTGAGTCTTGCCCTGGCCGGGGCACTCGAGGCACTTGGAAGGCTGATGATTGGGTCTACACTTTTGAAATCACCGCCGACCTGTCTCGCACCCGCATTACAATGGACAATCCCGAGGCTAAGGGCACAATTGCCTGGACGTCCGTTTCACCGCCACGATTTGCCGATAACAGTATCTACCCAGGGGAGGCCAAGGGTGCCAGCCTTCTCACTGTGCCCCATTTCTACTGGGTCGAGCCCGTCCCCGTGTCAGACCTCATCCTAGACGTGAAGATTGAGGGCCGCGAGGTTTCCTGGACCGGTATGGGTGGTCATGAGCGCCTCTGGGGCGCCTTCAACTGGTACACTTGCCTTTCAGGCATGATTGCCGTGCGCGTGCGTCCCGGCCCATTTGCCCTATCATTTACCGAGTTTGGCTCCAACCGCATCGACGACCTCTATGTGCCCTCAGTCTTGCTGGCGGAGAAAGGCGAGAAGATCTTCAGCAGCCGTAGATATGAGCCTTCAGAGACAGAGGACTACGTCACTATGCGCAAGCTGTACGGCGGAGAGGGTGCAACCAGCGTCCAACTGCTCGACAAGGTGACTGGCGTCGAGCTTGAGCTGGTGTCGCCCAGCCGGGATCAGCGGTGGAAGTTTGTCGTGACCCACAAGAACTTGGGATTCGAGTACAACCTGGGTGAAGGTGTGGGCGGTACTGGGTACTCGGGCCTCGTCTCTGGCGGCCTGGTTGGCTCCAAGAAACACGAGGGCCCTGCCTTCACCGAGTTCATGAAGTTCCCGCAGAAGTCCATGGTGTTGGTGAAGAACTTTGTCGTGTAGCAGAAGAAGGCTGAGTGGAAGATTCCTTTAGAGGCGTAGTGCGCTGGAAGGGCTGGGCAGGCTGATGCTACAGAATGGAGATTTTAGCGGCCCATGGCACAAATTGGATTGTTCGATATAGATCACAATATGATATGCCCAATTCCCTTAGCCATCTTCGATAAGAGAAATAAATGAGAAAAATAACATAGTATTGTTTGAAGCTATCTAATTCAAGGGTCTGCAATATGATACACAAGCTTATGTCCGGAAACTGCCTTTTTCCTGAGCAGATCCACACCCTCAATGACATGTTCGAAAGTTGTCCCGCCCAGCTTAGTGGGATGCGGCTTGATCTCGCCGGCATCCAACATGCGCTGGACGGTCATGAACCAGTCTTTTCCAAAGGTGCGCAATTCCGGATCACCCTCCAGATTATATGGCTCCTTCCAGCCAATTCTCTTACCAAATAGTGCCATTCCGAGGATCCAGTCCGGCTTGACTGTTTTGCGAGTATGTAGCTCTGGGTTGTAGTACTCCAGCGTGGTGTAGCGCCCGCCAGCCCGCCCTAGCACGGCGTAGCAGAAACGCATGCTGGCGCTGTCGCAAAAGCAGTCCAACGAATATTGAAGGGCGTTCTTAGTGTACGCTTTGATCTCCTTCACAATATTGGGGTCGTGGTAGTCAAATGCCTTTTCAGCGCCACTTCGTTCTACGAGCGGGAAGTTCTTCGGCGAGCAGGTGGTGATGGGGATCAGACCCGAGCTATTCAAACAGGTATTGTCAGAGATTTGCACACATGATATACTATGGAACTTGAAGGGCCTTTCATACCGGCGGATCAGCTGGATGGCGATTGTTCCTGTCGCAGTGCTGCCTCCGTAGACTAGGACGTAAGCTGGCTTCATAGCTGGCTTGTCGGGGTGGCCTGGAACGTTCAATGACTTGAACAAAGCATAGCCGATGGTGGCAGTACTGATTCCCAGAGTCGATGCCTCTTCAAATGTCATGTCATCAGGAATCTTGAGTGTGAAGTCGGCGGTTGCGCCGACGTATTGCGCAAATGCGCCAACTCGAGGTAGAAGTGGGTTCATGGAGTGGACTGCTGCGCAGACACGATCCCCAACGGCGAATCTCCCCTCAGGCACCTCAGAGCCAATGGCAATGACAATACCAGCACAATCACCGCCTGAAATGGCACCTTTAATACCCATTGAACCTGTCATCTTCATATCGCACGGGTTAACCGCGACGGCCACGGTCTTGACGATGAGCATATCCGGCTCCAATTCTGGCAGCTGTACATCTTGCGACACGACGAGATCGCCAGTTGCATTGGCGATGATGGCAGTCTGGCGCTCCGGCCATGATGGTTCTGCCGAGGGCATCTTGCTGAAAATAATACGGCCTTGATAGCAAGGTAAAAATCGTACAATATCTAAGGTGTGAATCGCTTCATCAAATTATCTACAAAATATGTCTTTTTCGCTCAAGCATGTGGAAGACCCCCACGCTCACGTACAATTACGTCCCTCCAACTATCACATCTCATGAAACATCCCGAGCCCCTCTTCTGCGCCTTATCGGGATTGACAGGGACCTCGGGGGTGGGTACTTCAGTGTATGCTAATACCAATACTGCAGCGGTCGATCGTGGCCCGATGATTTTCCCATAAGCGGTAAGGGTGCCGGAGACGTTCGGTAGTCCGTCAGCCAGAAAGACCTCGGGAGGCACATCGGATCTAGTGTCCGGCCCCGCATTTCGGCCCGCACTTTCTTGACCAATCGGAGTCAGCACTCGCTCCGATTGGCTTATCACTCCGTCCCCACCCATCTTTAAACATGGGCGCAAGTTTAGCCAGAGGTAAGCACTCCGGACAATGATTCATGCATTGTTGGATGGGCATCCTTTGCTTAGGTATTTCCGGTCAGATCACCACATCCGTACCAAGGCCGGCCCCAATCCGAACCGTTCGTAATATTGTTTCACCGAGACATATCCCTCAATGAAGGCAATCCAGTAATATTCTTTGAATTCATACGCATGCTGGGATTGGTACGAGTTTCTTCAACCTGATTCTTGTGTTTTTGTTCGACGCCATCTTTGCTCCCTGCATCTTGACGAACACGAAGTGCAACCTTGTACCAAGTACCTCTGAAGTATCTCAAGATGGGCACTGTGTTGATACTCGCCGTAGCTGTCTTGACAGCGTGGCTCATCAAGGTGAAGTTAGCGTCGTCACCAAAGCTCAACATGCCGTATCTGAGCTTCGATGGCGATAACTCCCCCATGAGATACCTGTCAGATACCACCAGTCTCCTAGACAAAGGCTATTCCCAAGTACGATGTGACCTGCTCCTCTGAACCAACCAAATTATATTGGCCTCTAACATAGACGATAGTATCTCAAAAAAGGAATTCCCTTCTCAATGCGCGATCCGGCTAATCCGAAACAGCCCCAAGTTCTTCTGCCTATGAAGTATCTGGCGGAAGTGCGCAATGCGCCCCAGAGCCAGCTAAGCTTTCCTCTATTTTCGACGCAGGTGCGTCAGCCATTGCCAATTTGATTAAGTTTGCACCGACTGAACATTATTCGCAGGCTTTCCTTCTGAAAGCAATTCATGGTCCAGAGCAGACTGACGAGGCTGCTCACATGGCCCGACTAGACCTCAATCGAGCTCTCAGTCAGTTCTCCCGCATACTCATTGAAACATGAATTAATTGCCGTACTGACTGATATTTTGAATAGACAATCTCCTGGAACCCATGAATGAAGAATGCATTGCCGGAATGAAGAAGGTAGTCCCTCCTTGTGCAGGTAATGACTTCTCCATATCGCTTTCCCAACATGGCACATGCTGATCATGATCTGTCAGACTGGACGCCTACCGCCCCTTACCACTTCATTGTCTACATGGTGGCCCGTATCACTGCTCGCGTTCTGGTTGGTGCAGAGCTTAGCGGTAATGATGAATGGGTCGGTCAATCCGTTGAGACCACCATGAATGTCATGAATGCATCCCAGAGTGTGCGTGCCAAGTACCATCCCTGGACACGCTGGCTCGCACAATACTTCGAGGAACCTACCAAGTTGGTTATCAAGAACCGCAAACGTGCCGTTGAGCTTCTTCGTCCCGTTTTAAATGCTCGCAAGGCTGCTTTGGATTCGCAGTTCAAGGGCGAGAAGTCCAAGTACAACGACGGTGTGCAATGGCTTCTTGAGGAGTACCGCGGTCTGGGTAAGGATTTAACAGCTGAGAAGCTGGCTCAGGATGAGCTCTTTCTCACCATCGCTTCCACGCATAGCTCTAGCGCCACTCTTCTCTCAACCCTCTACGACCTAATGGATAGTCCCGAATCTCTGAACGATATCCGAGAGGAAATTTCTCAAATGCAGCTACTGAACCCTACTGTCAATCGACAAGCACTCAACGGGTTGCACGTACTTGATAGCTTTCTGAAGGAGAGCCAGCGTATCCATTCTCTTAGTCTAGGTTCGTTCACCATTCGATCTGTTATTACAACCTGCAACATAATCTGACATCTCACTTAGTGACTATGCAGCGAAGTGCCGTCTCCGGATTCACTTTTCGCGACGGACTTCATCTCCCTGCCAACACTCGGATCGCGTTCCCTAACCAGCATCTGAACTGGGACAACGACGTAAATGAGAACGCTAAGAAATTCGACGCAAAGCGCTGGGTGCGTAAGCGCGAGGAGATTGACCCCAATAAGTTCCATTTCGGATCCGTCTCGGATGACTCGATTAACTTCGGCAACGGCTTCCACGCCTGCCCCGGCCGCTTTCTGGCGCAACAGGTTCTGAAGCTTGTCTTCATTAATCTCCTCCAGAACTATGAGTTCAAGTGGCAAGAGGAGGATGGCAAGCGTCCTCCCAATTTTACGAATGAATTTGCTCTCACTCCCAACCCAACTGTTCCCATTCTTATAAGGGAGCGGAAGCACTAAAGGAATTCCAGGAGAGTTTTGGGGTAGAACTACAGGAACAGGGCTACAACTATTCGAGAATACATCTATAGAATAGGGAAAGATGCTTCAAGAGATCGTGTCTGTGTATCTCTACCCAGATGATGAATCCCAATTTGAGTCACAATATCGCCATTGGGAGGATCGAGTCATGCTAACCTTGAAGTTCGCTGTGCGAGAATTGAAGATTTAAACCACAAAGCCTAGCCACTGCTTTATCTTCAGCCACTCCTCGATGTCTATTTCGTCTCGTAGCAGAGTCTTAACAGAGTTTGCTCTAACCACCTTGCAATGTAAAACACCCCAGGGGTGGAAGCAAGAACTCTGCACCTTAACCTATACCATTTCTGTAAGAGAAGTATTGGTAAGTTATTTCATCCCTAAAACCCGAATGTGACAAGGTACGTACAACGGCTAGGAGGAAAGATGCTACGATAGTACTGTAGGTGTGCAATTGCAACGGGTCATGCATGAGTCAAGGCAGCAATCTTGTAGCAAGCATTGATATGCAGAGGTTACAATTAGCATATAGTTACAGATTGGATGAACCTACTCCTACACCTCTCTCAATTCACTTCTTGGACTGGCATCCTGTTTCCCTTTGTGTTCCTCGGTGGGTGTAATGCAAAATTGCGATTGCTGAATACAGCCTTGATTGTTCCCCTCGTCGATATCTGGTAGCTGCCAACTTATACTTTCAATTCGAACAACCGACCCCATCCCTTGACTGCAGTCGGATCAACTTCACACATTAACAACATATCCCAAATGACAGTGTTGACCGTATCTAACACAGTCACGCCATGTGTCTTCTCCCAGTACTCCACCCTCTGAGCAGCTCGAAGATTAGTACAGAAAGTGGAGATAACCTGCACCTGGCGGCCCGCCAGGTCGGCGACCATTTCGTCGAGCGTAGGCTCATCGACGTCGGCAAATGAAGTGTTTTTCGACAATTGAAGATGCCTTTCCTTGCTGCAATCAACACCAATTGTCTGGTATATCTTTATAATGGCCTCCTGCACGTTGTCCATGTATGGTGTCACAAGCCCCAGTTCGGTAGCAGCGAGCACCTTAAGTGCTTTGTTTAAGGCTAACACGGACGTGGTAGCGGGGATCCCCGTCGCGGAGGTAATGAGTCTGCAGAGCTCTTCGTCGGCGGTAAAGCCTAGCCACCCGGAGGAAGTGCCACTCCAGCCAATGATGTCGACATTGGCGTCTGCTAGCAGCCTGGCCGCTGTCAGAATTGTTTCGTTTTGAAATTGCTGGAGGGCATCCTGCTCAAGACTGATCTTCAAAACGGTAAACCGAGAAAAGTGAACGGAGACATTGGGGAGTTGAGCGATGATCGCTTGCGACAAGGGCTCGAGGCTGGTGTTTGAGGAAGGCGTGAGGATGCCGAGGCGAATACGTTTAGTCATTGTGAAATGATGATTTATGAACGTAGCGATTGGAAGCTCAATTGATGCTTAAGAAAGGAAAAAAGGAAGAAGAAATAGAAATAAGATAATCAAACATAGCTGTCAACGATAAGCTACAGATTTTAGAATTCCCCACCGATCGGGCGATATACATCGCCCGATCTTACAATCTTCATTTTTGGCCTAGATATCAACTTTCTTGACTCTGATTGGTCTCCCCATGGTGCTATCTACCGAGGCCTAGAAGCATTTAGAATGGCACTAGTCGTTCATTTAGATGGTGGGTTGATGATTGGGTTCTAGGATGATTCTATAAGAGTCACATTATCCTCCTTTTTCGTAGGACTTATCATCTCTTGAATTAAACAAATAACCAAAATGTCAACAGTAAGACAGCGCTTCACAGTTATCAAGCAGGCCTTCTCCAGTCCACGCGCCCTGCTGGAGTCAGCTCGTATTGAAAACAACCGGGAAACCCAGGACGAGGCCGGACTCTTCGGCAGCTGGTCGAACAAAGATTTGGATCCATCTCCTCCTTCCCAGCGAGTATGGACACCATGGTCCTTTTTTGCCTTTCAGTTTAGCATCGCCTTTTCGCCAACGACATATAATGTTGGGGCTAGCCTCTACGCTACGGGTCTGAACTGGTGGACCATCTTGATAGCTTCCTGTGAGATTACTTTACGCACCTTCTGGCGACCAAGGTGACTAACCTAGAAACAGTCATCGTCTCTTTCTTAGTGGGCGGACTGCTTTGGTTGAACTCCCGTGGAGCTGCCTTGTACGTGACTTCGCATCTAGGTTCAGTATTCGAGATCTAACGATGCTTTCTACAGGTACCATCTGGGATATCCGACTTATGTCCGCCTTTCCGCCGGTATTTATGGATCACTCGTATTCATCTTCCTCCGAGGGGTATGTTGTTGCAGCACTAGCAAGACTTGAGAGCATATCTGATTCTAGTCTGAAGGTGGTCGCGATTCTATACATGGGAATCCAATCGCTGTACGCTAGTTACTTTGTCAACGTCATGCTTCGATGTGTCTTCGGTCACAATTGGACTGAACTTCCCAATTGTATGCATGTCTGTCTGATTGTCCGCTGCAGAGCTAACTATGTCTTCAGATCTCCCTGAGTCAGCTGGTATCACCTCGGGCAAAATGATTTCCTTTCTTATTATTTGGCTTCTCCAGTTCCCGTTTGCATTTGTCCACCCGAGCAAAATGTCAACCGTGTTTATGGTGAAGTCAGTTATTGCCCCAATTGGGCTGATTGCAACAATGATCTGGACAGTTGTAAGCATACTTTGGGTCTTATTAATAGCATTATTGCTTACGATTTTTTAGGTCTCCAGTCATGGTGTCGATTTCCAAGGGCTCGGACCTAGCAACGTATCTGGGGCCGTTCTGGGCTGGTCTTTCATGAAAGCCATTAACAGTATTGTTTCTAATGTGATTCCTCCGTTGGTCAACAGTCCCGACCTCACAAGATATGCGAAGTGTCCACGGGACACTTTGCCCTTGCCAATTGGAATAATCTTGAGCAAACCACTTGTGGTCTTTCTAGGAATGGTCATCACAGCCGCTGGATACAAGCAATTTGGAGAGGTATTGTCTATACATTCGATCCCTTGTTTAGAGAATATCCAATACTAACTTGCAGAATAGGCGTATTGGAATATGTGGGATCTCTATTCTAGTATTCTAGACCATTACTGGGGCCCAGGAACCCGAACGGTTGTGTTCCTTGGTGCGGGTATCCAGGTTAGCAATTACCATTCAGCAAGATTCGATTCATTCTATTAACAACGACATGGACAGGCATTTGCTACGATTGCTACAAATCTCACCAGTAACTCGATCCCAGTCGGATGCGATCTCGCTGGTCTATTTCCACGGTACATAACAATTGTCCGTGGCCAGGTGCTTTGCTTCTTATTGGCATGGGTAGTAGGTAAGAAATCAAGCTCTCACGATCGAAATTCACCCATTTAAAGCTAATCGCATTTCACAGTTCCATGGAAATTAACATATTCTGCCTCGTCTTTCCTGACCTTCCTCAACTCATACCTTTGTTTCATGTGCCCTATTGTAGCTATGATGATGTATGATCCTATATTTCCCCCAGACTATTCAACTACTAACGTGTTTTTACTCTTAGTGTCGATTACTGGATTGCTCGCAAAGGAAACATTCATGTTCCTTCCCTCTATAACGCAAAACCCGGCACTCCGTACTTCTACACCGGTGGCTTCAACCTACGCGCGTTTGCTGCCTGGTTCGGCGCAATCGCTCTGGTCATCCCAGGTGTCTCTGGTGCTCTTAACCCTGGATCAGTCGCCGACGCCGCTGTTAAAATATACAATATGGGCTTCCTAATTTCTACCGCTTTCGCAGCGCTGGTATACTACATATGCTGCAGGATTTGGCCAGTGCAGATTTATCCTACCGAGCTGAGGGCAAAAGACGCCAGTTGGGAAGCCATGAGGTACACGGAGGGCTTTTTCCCCGAAGATGAAATCGTGCCAGACTATTTACAAGAAACTGTCATTGAAGGAATAACAGTGAAGCCTTCAAAAGGCTCTTTGGAAGAAGAAACGATGGACATGCAAAAGGAGGCAATGTTTTAAGTGTTTAAGGGTGACGTTCTATTTTGGGCAGACGTTTGCACAGCTCTTCCCTTTGAACTAGTACACAGTAATAACAGACAATATTATTTCTTTCCAAATATACTCGATTATCAACTGGCCTCTCGGAATTTTATTAGATCCCATCCCTTGTTAAAAAATATGTTTCTATTTTGTTGGAGTTTTCCACGACCAAAAACCCTACAATCACAGCAGTCGAGGATCATTCTAAAATTTCTAACATATTTCCATCTGTAGACCTCCTTACTATACCACGATGGCAAGAAAGCCTCCAGGCTGCCAAAAGGCCAAGAATTTTGACTCGAACGCCCACATGGAGTAGTAAATCGGGCATTTCCGCGAAGATAAGGACCTTTGAGCCGGTTCCTTGGCGAAAGATCGGGCGATCGGGCAACCGATCGGGGAACCCCGAATAAATTGATAATTGTGTAGATAATAGTATAGATGTGGAATTTGAGTGGTATTTAGCACTAATAAGACCAAAAGCCAAGTGTTCTTCCAAACCTTCAGAAGCAAAGCTGTACACAATGGCTAGCAAATTCGATCTGGTGGTCCTCAACGGGAAAGTAGTCACTGCTAGTGACATCAGGTATGTTATTATCCCCTCTACACTGTCCATTACATACTAATGAAGGGAAAGTGACTATTGCATTGGTATTAAAAATGGGAAAATCAACACCCTCGTCGAGAGCTTCTCGGAAGATGAGTTAGCAGGTGCTGAGGTGATCGATGCCAAGTGCGTTCTTGGCAGCTTTGATTAGATGCAGACATGGAACTATAATTTCTCTAACCATTACAACTAGAGGTGCATATGTGATGCCTGGTGGAATCGACGCTCACGTCCATTTATGTCAAGACTTAAAAACCGGTGAGTCGGTACCTCATTTATACTGGAGTTACTCTGACAGAGTTGTCCGTAGGACCACACGGTCTCGGAGGAGAATGCGCCGATAATTTTGAGACGGGCTCACGGAGTGCAGTGGCCGGTGGAACGACGACTATTATCACTTTCGCGACACAGACCAGAGCAGAAGAAGACCGAAGTCTTCTCAAGGTCGTAGAGTCTTATAACGCGCGCGCCGAAGAGACGGGCAGCTACGTGGATTATGGGTTCCATATCATTATTGTTCGCAACGATGCTGACGTGCTAGAGACCGAACTCCCAGTTTTGATCAATGACTGGGGAATTAGCAGCTGCAAGCTATTTCTGACGTATGAGACGCAACGGTTGACAGATTCGCAACTCTTGGATGTCATGTGGGCTGCTAGGAAGAACTCCATCACCACAGTAAGTATATTTCTCAAGAGAAGCCGAACAATAGCTGATTGTGTAGATGATCCATGCCGAAAATGGAGATATGGTTGGATGGCTTACAAGTAAGAGTGATCGCGGCGAAGAGAACGATTGAGGCTGATTGGGCAACAGAGAAACTTGAGGAGAAAGGCATGAATGGTAGAATTATTTGAGCTCTATTTTATTGGACAGCTGCTGACATGTTGTAGCTCCATACTACCACGCATTGTCCCGCCCCCCTCTTGTCGAAGGGGAGGCGACTAATCGCGCCATTTCCCTAGCACAATTGATCCAAAACCCGATTCTTTTCGTGCATGTCGGCTCTGCAGTAGATCAACCTCTTTCCTATTTAACTTTGCAAGGCCGAGCCTAATTTTGTCAGCTTGGGGCGGCCAATGTGCGCCGGGCTCAGGATATAGGACTTCCTGTGTACGCCGAAACATGCCCTCAATATTTCCATCTGACATGGAACGACCTGGTAAGTTTCCTATATCTATCGACGATTCGCAATTTCTAAGAGAAGTTGATTGACTAGAAACGGTTCCATTCACCGACGTGTTTCGAAAACAGCAAAATGATCTGCTCGCCTCCCCCACCCCCGGATGCTTCTGATCAAGAAGATTTGTTCGTGTAAGTCTCATGTACAAAAAAGAACATGATCAGTGAAATCTGTCTAATTTGCATAGTGGTCTTCACAATGGAACCTTTACGATCTACTCATCAGATCACTGCCCTTTTCGGTATGACTGCCCCCACGGCAAGCCTTCCGGGGTGCTTGAGCACGCCGAGAGCATGGAAGGGGAGTCGCCGGATGCCTGTGAGGATCTACATGGCCTCTTAACACGCAAGGAAGGGTCATTTAAATTGATTCCTAACGGCATTCCTGGCGTTGAAACTCGGCTCCCACTACTCTACACTGGCGCACTAGCAACTGGGCGCATATCGCCACAACGATTTGTGGAGCTTACATCTACAAATCCAGCAAAATTGGTGAATACGATTTAACTTGGTCTATCAATCCATCACATCACTGATTCAATATAGTACGGGTTATATCCGAAAAAGGGGACGCTGATGCCAGGATCTGACGCCGATTTGGTTATTGTGGGTGTCTCTCTCCTGATACAATCTCCGATTGGAGTTTTAACATTATGAAAATCAGTGGCACCCTCATAAGACGTTTGAGCCATTCCATCTCACCAACGCCCAACTCCACCACAATGTCGATTGTAAGGGATACATCCACACCATATTTACATTTAGCTGACTGTTTTCGCACAGATACGCCGTACGAAGGAATTAAGATGACCAATTGGCCTCGTTATACGATTCTACGAGGAAAAGTTATGTGGGCCAATGGTAAGATCCTTGGTAAGGTCCGGGATGGCCAGTACGTGAAGCGTGGTCCAAGCCAACTGAGTCAAGGCCTTCCCAGAGCCGATCGAGACCCACGACGTGTTGCAGCTTGGCTGTATAAATGAAATAATAGGGCAAATTGATGGACAACTTCAAGCTTTTCCATGGGGTCCTTGACTGCATAATTTATGCAAGGCTGCGGCAAATCCACATCACGATATTCATCAATGTCTTGTTACTCGTCATTTGCACTAGCATATTTCTCCTTATTGTGCCTAAATACAGACTTCCTATGTCATCGAAAGGTGGAAACCCCCATAATAGGCAGCACTCCATCATATCACAAGGTCCTTTCCGATACTTCGCTTATAAGCACCTCAACTTCTTATGATCAGCTTCCTGCGGTTTCATCATCAACCTACTAGCGCATATAGGTGATAGAACTGAGCGAGCCCCTAGTACCGAGAATCAATTGCGTTTTTCTTGGATTATATGTACCTGCTTTGTGGGATGGAAACTTCTTTAGACTCTCCTTACTAGATCAACCTGCTAGGACAAAAGCGTGTTTGCTTGTATCTCAAATATCAACAAGTATGAAACATTATCATAACAGACATTCTATGGATGATCGAGATATGCACTGCGAGGCAGGGTACATGTTCTCTCAATTCTGCAGCCTATAAATAGCGTCACTGGGCTTTCAGATAGGTCGTCGCTGCCTCTACCACGGAATCTCTGTGCCGTCAATGACGTTGATGAACTTGCCCGAGGTCGACTCCCGAGTCGCAGTATCAATCTGCACGAGTGAGTCAACATTGTTCATCCTTCAAGATAGGGAGGGTGATCACGTACCAGGAGGAGAATGGCATCGACACTCTGGCGTAGGGAGTTGGGGGCCTGGGGAAGGCCCATGGCGCGGGCACCCCTATTGCCGCTCTCGCTTTGCACAAGGCTGTCAGATGGTCAGCAGCCGTGCGAAATCTCTCATGTAAATGGTGTCTCTGGTGACTTACCCGGGATGCACAGCAAAGGCGATGAAGTCCTTATTGGCGCTGTGAATGGCACTGCACGTCCGGCAGGGTTAGCCGATTCATTCCCAACGGTAGGCTCAAACTAGCAGTATCTTACGTAGTGATCCAATTCAAACCAGCCTTAGCAATTCCGTACGCCGGAGCGATATGAGCCTTATGAACCTCGAGTCGGCCAATTGAACCGGCAGCACTACTGACCGATACCCACTTAGGGGTCTGGGACTTCTCTAGCAAAGGCTTAACGGCCTGGTACAGGGCCAGGGGGCCGAGCGCATTAACGGCAAACACGTCAGTCGCGACCTCGGAGCTCACTACGTCTAGCGGGATAACACCCTTCTCGCCGGCTCCGCCAGCATTGGCCACTACTACGTCGATGTAGTTGATGTTCGTAAGGCCCTTAATGGCCGCGGCTGGGTCGGCCGGGTTGCTGCTTTCAATCTGTACTAACTGCAGTTGCGAGCCATCGGCCTTGGGCAAGGCCTCTAGCTCCTTGACATAGTCTGCGGATTTGTCGCGGACACTTGCAATAACGACGTGATTAGGCCGAAGCAGGATGGTTTCCACCAAGGTCCTTCCGATTCCTATCTTCCGTCAGCTTGATCACAATAAGGCTCTGGCAGCACTTGCCTCGACTGGAGCCGGTAACGAGAACCACAGTGTTGTCGGAAACAGTCATAGTTAAATAATGGAGGATGGAAGGATTTGGGTGGGTGTCGTAGGTGGCAGCGTTGGAATTAGATCAATAGACTTAGATGAATTAGATGGAGATGATGAGGACCAGGTTTCATCTTTGCAGCTGCCTTTAAATAGCCAGCTAAAGGAGGTGTTGAGGGGTAGCCCTATGGGAGATTAATAATTATTATATGCTCTTTCATGAATGCTTTGAAACCAGGACATGATGATGACCAACCATTGGCAAGGATATGGAATGGATCCCTGTCTAGGGCTAGGGACTAGCGGATGAGCTCAGGCCGTGCGCGTTGATGCATGTCAGGTTCTCGATGCCGTCTTAGCCTTACGGTACGCCCTAGCGCGCCCTTAGTGCGAATCCATTGGACTGGCTAGTCTCATGGCATTCGGTGGTAGTCCGGTGGTGTCTTTCTCATTGGAAATGCCATGCTAGTCTTTTGTGCATGGTTTGGATGATGCAACCATACTAGGCAATGATGTCAATCAAATATAGTAAATTCACACACACCTTATCATTTCTGCTAGGAGAAATCATAAATTGAATCCTCATTCTAGAGTATTTCACAGCGTGAACAAGTCAAATTCGAGGCCCATATGGAGTGAATGACCATCCAGGGCCACTTTTGACTAGCCTCGTCGCGCGGAAAGAGCTCAGCAGTGATCTTTACTTATCTGCTCCAGGTCAAATATGCCTGTCATTCCCAGTACATGAGTAGTATCGCCTAGAGGTACCTAGAGGTGCTAAATGCTCATAGGGTGAAGGCATTACGGACAAAGAGCGCGGATGAGGTCATGCTCTCCTCGGTGACCGTGCGCCGCTAGAGCACCCCGTCGACGCGACATACTAGCTGTAGAACATGGTGTTGCAGGTCCGACAAGACCAGATAGCGTCCGAGGTGTGGAAGGGCAAAGACAGGGTCAACTTCCTGGTCAGGCTCGGGCCATCAAATGTGCTGAAAGGACGGGAGGCCCGGATTATCGATGCCATCGCGTCCAACATTGGAGCGCCGCAAGCCTTGTATCATGTTGCCAGCCGGCTCTGTACGGCCAATGGCACCGTTGAACTAGCGCTGGTGAACGAGTACAGTGTCCAGGACACGCAACACCCTCCCCCCCTGGTTGACCTTCACAATTACGTGTGGAATCACTCCACGAGGTACCAGCATGAGAGCCCGGCGAGTTCCGTCTCCGTGATATGAAGTTATTCCGTGCCCTGCGATTGGATACCTTCTACAATTCGAAGGTCATCCTGTACGTCACACCAAACAAATTATGGCATGAGTATATAGTCTGCTCCCGTGCGGAGGACATCATCGACGACCATGCCTTGGATTCATTCACATCGAGACAAATTTCCCGCACACCCCAGCCCCCGTCGGGGCGTCGACCCTGCAAAATTCGGTGTGAAACCGTACGTACGAAGGTATATCGCCCGAAAACTAAAGTGAATTCGACTGTCATATCAATTTTTCATGAGACTTGCTCGCATATTCCAAACCGTTTCCAAATTTGACGCGTTTCGCCCAGGTGCCCATCCGAGGCGCTTACCTAATGCGTTTGTTTTTCCAAGGTCCAACCTTGGGCTGTTTGGTAGCCTCAGGCTCCTTTTGTAGAAGCTCTCTCCTCTTTTCTCTCTCCGTGCCTTTCTTCCGGTCCGTCCACTCGGCTACATATCGAATGCGACACAGTTTTGCTCTCTATATCGATCCTTTATTATGTAACAAGCCCTCAAACAACATATCTCTCGTCTTCCTGCATGTCGTCTATAGCCTGTCCAAATGAATCACCCCAGTCCAACCGGGCGTGCATATAGATCGAAGGTCAACCGGCCTTGCGACCGCTGCCGAGTCAGAAAGACAGCCTGTGTTCTTCCAGAGGGTCCACCTTGCAGGAGTTGTTTTAATAATGGCAAAGAATGCTCTTTCAAACTGCATCCCAGATTGAAGACCCAGCGCACGAGTACACAAAACCAAGCTTCTCGCACTACTGGGTCTCAAAACATGCCAGATACAACATTTCAACTCAGCCCTGATACACAGTTGCGCCATGAGGCATTCAACCAGGACAGGGGATACCCCCACAATGACCCAACTCAAGTGTGGCCGGGGCAACGGACTCAAAATGAGTTTCGATCTGAGCTCATGAGCCGTGATCCCTCAACGGAGTCTGTAGAATACTATCCTACGGGTACGGGTGGAGAGCTATTGCAGCAAACCGGGGCCATTACTAGTCCTGCATCGCAACCCGTTCAACGCATTCGGTCCCTAGATCTCATTGAAGGATCGATCACACAATTTTACGGCATGTCTTCGGAATCAGATCCGTGGCTACTTCGACATTGCCGATACGATGAATATGGCATGCACGGCCTGCATCGGACTCGCATTCGTAATGTCGGCGGGGTCCCAATTGAAGGGCTGGTGCCGGTTCATTTTCTTGAAACCGAGAAGGAACTTATGCTTCCAAAGGGCTCGGAAATGGATAATCGGCCCCAGAAGGATCAGATGCAGGACCAGAACCAACTCGATGTTATGGTATCGCCCGCACACGGCAAACGGCTTCTATGCTTATTTCTTCGATTCGTGTTCCCAGCAATCCCAATAATATCTAGGTCCCAGCTTGGTATTTCTTCATCCATGTCAACTGCTGCTTTGGAGAAGATCCCAGTCCATTTGCTTGCAGCGATTTATGCCTCTGCCATCCCTTTCGCGGTCCATGACCCAGTGCTGTGTGTATCTGCTGCATATGGCGAGCTCTTGTCCGGTAAGTTGTGGCAGATGGTCCACGAGCTCATCCTCCAGGAGACCCATACGCCGAAGCTGGCAGTTTTGCAAGCCTCGTTGCTCTATCTTCAACAAATCCCCGCCGGAAGCCTCAAAGCCCTCCCTGATGGCCCATTTATTTGGTCTTTCCTTGGATCGACGGTAGCCCTCGCTGTCTCTCTTGGTCTCCATGTTGAACCTCGGCCATGGGGAATTCCCCCATGGGAGAAACGCCTGCGCAGAAGATTGTGGTGGGCAGTCTACGTGGAAGACAAATGGCGGAGTCTTCTTGCGGGTCGGCCTTCATTTATCCACCCTGACGAGAATGATATCTTCGAGCTGAGCGCTAGTGATTTCATGCAAGATGAGAATGCAGAAGATCATGAACATGCTTGTCAGCCACTTTTCTACTACACCACAGGCTTGGCTTGTATCGCCGAGAATATGTGCCGGACATTTTAGTAAGCGCAATCTCTTTCAACCCGATTAATTCTGCTGTTGATTGTATAGTACCATAAAAGCCTCGCAGAGATTGTCAGATGACTTTCGCTCGTCCATCGATGCTGCACGACCGATCCGCGCCCAGCTTCAGCAGTGGTACTTATCGCTTCCTGATACTCTGCGACTTAAGCATGGCTCTGGTGTAAATAGCCACTTGCCGTCTAACCGAGTTGAGGGTGCGGGTGACCTTCATTTTTCATACTTGGTTCTTGAAATGTTCCTTTACCGTGCCATTCTTCGTCCTCTTGCGCGATCACCGCCACCTCCCCCGATATCAGATGACAACGACCCAACCCCAATGGGTTCTTTGTGGCCTGTTGAAGACCTAACGTCTGACAGACACGTCTTCGATCAACTACCAGCCATGAATTCCATGCAGCTTGGCGAGGCTGAAGAGGCTACCCTCAAGGCTGCGGAAAAATGTGCGGCTATAATCCTTAATTTCGTTGGGGCCTTGGTCCCCCATGAGTTTGGATCATTCTGGCACCCTTGTAGGTTATGACTTCCTTCCAATGCAGCATGCTACGGCAACTGACCAGTCTACCTACCAGGGAATCGAACCTGTTTCGCCGCAGTATCTAACTTTGTCACTCTGCTCCTTGTTCAAGCGCCCACCAGGCAACATGCATTGAGATCAAGGGATTTGCTTGATCTGTGGTCACACACGCTTCGTTGCCAGCACCGCAGCCATGAAGGCCTAATGCAGCTTGGTCTAGTTCGACTCAATCAGATGCAAATCGAGGGACTGGATAACATCTTCAACTTGCCTGCGCATGTATCCGAGATATTACAGAATACAGCAGAATGAAATTCCTAATTCTCGGATGTAGGATATACAACAGCAGAGACAACAACACAGGCAAACCAATGCGCATTTTGGGGACGGCCCCAGCATGATGAAATTGCTTTTTCCAGATACACGCAAACGGTCGTATGTACTTTCAAACAGATAACTTTCTCTCCATAGCCCAAAGAACAAACCCTTTGTTGTAACCCCAGGTCAAAGGAAGACAATATTGCTCCCCCACGACGTGGAATCCCCTTTTCAGCCAATAATCACCCCGGACCTCGCGAACGCACTTGAGCATAATGCGCGATTGGGACAATCCAGTGTGCCGCTCAGGAGACATTCTCCTATTCAATTCCTCTTCACACGCCTTAGTCAAGGTTTCCACAATGCCTTTCCTCCTATACTGAGGATCCGGCTTAATCGCAACAGCTACAAGTTCGAAATCCCCATCGCAGGGCGTATTTTGAGATTCATCATGAAGGCTATCCAGCACCGTATGGCTCGCGGAGAAGATCTCATCCTCACTGAACTGTTCAAAATGGCCCGGCAACTTCCACGGGGTGCCTTGGGATTCCGACGACCAGGTTTTGAAGCTTGCAGTGCCAATGATCGCACCTTCAGCGAATGCGATTGCAATGACGCCAGATTCCTGGAGTTCATCGACAAGTTGGGTGTCGCTCATGAGCCGGGCTCCGCTTTTTTTGAAAGAAGTAGGGCCGGTATCATAGTAGCTGATGTTGATGACGTCTCGGAGCTCACGCAGGAAGGGCTGCTTGAGAAGATCGCTTTGTGTGAAGGTTTTGATTCTGTATAAGGGGGTTGGTGAAGATTGGATGGTATTTATAGCCTGCGGCATCTGCATTGTGTGTTCCATACTGAGAATAGACATTTTGACAATAAAGTGAGGACCTCAAAAAACGAAGTTCGACAAACGATATAAGTGATATTTTAGTGTCAAAAGTCCAAAAGAATGCAACTTGTCAAGCGAAGGGCGCGATCGACGAGGGGAAACCGAAAGAAAGATAGCGCCGGATAACCCATCTCCACCCAGGAAGTCAAGGCCAACATAGAAAAATCTCGTATCCCAAACTTCGCGTGAGTCATAAACCCGATATGGAATAATACCCAATCATTTGCCAGTACCAAGAGAGCAAATAGTCCCTAGATTCCCAGTGCGTAGGGTCCCACCACTTTTCATGAAGAACAGCATGGCCTGTTTCAATATCCTCCGGCCATGGCCACTGAATATTCCACGAGAAGTCCACCGCAGTCCACGGGGTAGGGCCTCTACGAGAAAGCGCAAAGTTCAAGACACTCTGGTCGGCTATGCTGGTATCAAAGCTACCCCGGACTGCCAGTAAGGCCTCAAAGTAGTGGAACATCTTAAGTGATGGTTGCAAGATCATGAAGCCAGTATTCAAGGTATCCCAGTCCCAGAAGTCCTCCGGGACACGGGACGGGTGCGATGAGTGATTATGTCTGAGCTGTGGCAAGCCAGCCGCAATGTAAGTCTCTGGCAGGGGTACCTCAACCCCATTAACAGATAATGAGGTTTGTGTGGTTGTTGCAAGCCAAGTCACTGGGCGCTGAGGATTCCATCCAGAGATCTCGTCAGGACGGAATCGCCATCCAAAAATACAATCAGGTCATACTGGACCATCTCCCACAGCCGCAGCTTGGTCAAGGCATCGGCCCATCGGGATTCCGTCGATCGAACCCAGTCCACTCGGAAATCAGACCACTCGATTACTTGTGCGCTGTCGGATTGCAGACGGTCTCTCTTTTCCTTATTGACATTTTGATGAACAAAGACCACGAATGGGATGTTTAACCTAGTTCGTGTTTCCGGTGCGTGAAGGAGCTGGTATGTGAGGATTCGAGCTGCGTCGAAATATGGATCGCTGGTGTTGTGGAATTTGGAGATGAAGTGATCTTTGGTTTCGGTGGGCGCACTCAGATAAGTCGCGTAAATTACTCGTTGGTTGCTGATTGTTTCTGATCTTTCATTGTGACAAAAGTAGTTATTCCATAACAACGATAGGAATACTACGAGGCTACCGAAAAGTCCAATGGAGGTCACCGACTGCTTCATTATCATGAAGATTGGGATATGATTAAATCCTAATACGCATGATCGGTCACGGGCACATTTTTATACAACTCCAACTGGAAGATACTTTTTTCTTTTTTGCACACTACCTCATTGCTTTCTCTGTACAACCCAGTATAGCTGGTTTGTTTCTGGATTAGTCGGGCTAGATAGCAAGCAATACCTAGTAAGTCCACGCTCAATGAACATTGTGCAGAGGAGCTAGAAGATATGATATCCAACAAGACCGAGCACAGAATTGAAAGTTTCCAGTATACGCTTTAAGACAGTGCAAGTGATAAAACCAAACAAGGAAATGGTAACAAATGAATCTTCATGTATCCTTTGTCTTGCTCTTTTTGTACCTTGTCGCATGACACACTAACAAATACTTAGCGAAGAAATCCTCGGCAAAGTCATCGAACGGTTCATAAATAGCGCCAAGCTGATAAGCTGCAGCAATTCCAGAGATGCATGCAATCTCGTGCATATTCTGTAATGCAACATGTGAGCTTCGTAGATAATGACATGGATGAGGAACTCACCACCATAGTCCAACTTCCAGCGTACAATGTTCGGTTGGTGCCATTAATGAACATCATTCCTAGAACAACTCGAAGGTAGTGTTGCCACCGATGACCAAATTGGTGCCACCATTTGCGACTAGGCAGTATTGTCAGAAACATGTTTTCTATAGTAATTTAAAAAATATTTAAATTAACAACATACGATATAATTTTTGACGGATCAATGTCGTTCCATGTCCAGAGATCCTTTTCTTGGTCATTCTGATAAAATGAGCGTCAGTAAAAGACCTCAGTTGTGTGTTTTACAGAGGAATAACATACCAAGAATATTGTCTGAAACACATGCCGGTCTTGCGGGAGTGGCGGTTTGTTCTCACCCAGATTATCACGAAATTGGTGTTGGTAATGGCTGCAGTTGAACCCCATTTCTATCTTACCAGGGTCAGATGCGTAGGAGCGTGTGAAGTACATCGGGCGGAATCCTAGCCAACCATCCTTTTGGCTCAGGGGCTCCTGCTCGGCAAATGCGATTTGCTTTTTTCGTGTTTCAGAAGAGGGCTTCGCTGATAACTCGGGATCATATTGCATCTCAAAGATCTTTTGGAAGTATGTCGAGTCCGAGTGGGTTATAGTGATGTCGTTGTAGAACTTGACGCCACCCAAAACATATTTCTCACGCCACGTAGCATGGTGATCCAGTATTCTCTTTGCTTCATCTGCAGGGCAACACATGACTAAGTCGTCGAAATTTTCAATCGACGGATCCCCTTTTGCTTGACCATCATCATAATCTTGCAGTTGCAGCATGACTCCTCTCTTTCCACGCTCGATGATGCCTGGGTGACAATTAAGCCGGATTTGAACACCCTTAGCGCGCAGATCCGACGTCCAGTCGCGATAGAAGTTGCTTAAGTTTGGGAATGTGTACATGGTAGGGAGATTGGGCAAGAGTGTGTCAGGATCATATTCCCAGAGCTTCATCTGGGGGTCGTTGAAGAGACGTTCCAGCAGAACACTCGACACATTAGGGGTTTGGTTCCCCGTGCCCAAGAACAAAGCCAGAAGAGGCAAGACCATCTTGTTGCTAAAGTCAGAGCTGAAGCGAAATAGTCGTAGAATTATCTTGACTGGCATAATCCCAAGAATGGGCATGAAATATTTGATGCAAGATAAAACTCGCGAAAGCTTCTTGATCTCCGATGAATGTTGGTCGACCAAAGGACTCGGAAAGACATTGGTCCAAAAGTCTTTGCCCTTTCCGAAAGCCACTTGAAGCTTCACCGGCTGAGGCTCATAGCCATAGCGACGAAAGAATTGAAACGTATGCCGGAAAATCTGCGAACCTCCTTGAACGCCATCATTCAACCAACTGGCGCCATGTGTCGATTCGTCTATATCAATAGAAGTCGCTTGTCCGCCAGTATAGCCCGCTGTGTCGATAAGAGTGACTGCAAATTCCGGATGTTTAGCTAGAGTAGAAGCGCATGACATGCCAGCAGCACCCGCGCCTATAATGGCGATTCTCTTCTTTGGGGCCATTTATCCCGATGGGTTATTGAATGAGATGTGCAGAGAATCATTTCAAGGAGGTGGTCAAAAGTTCACCCCTTGGAACGTGTTGATGTCACTACAGTGATGTCAGATGTAGATACCTATTCCTGATCCAACGATGGGCCAATCACAGGGGATTATTTCTCGATCGGAAGCCCTAGAGATAACCCAATCTCAAACCTCCAAGCTTAATTCATATATTGAAAACCGTGTTGATTTATTTCTAGTTGTGCCTGGTTTTTTGTGTTCATTGAAGAAAATAGTCATTGGGTCATGCCGGGTCTCGGAGAACCAGAAGAAAGTATGCGAGTCTGATGCAAGGTCCACACAACCTGAGTACAACTTGACTCATTTGGTGGGTTCGCAGACATTAGCCTCCTTATGGCGAATAGTAAGATTGTTACCAGTCCGGATAGTTTTCACGCCTGTGGGTTCATCGGGAACGGTTGGCGGCGATTGAATGAATTGAGACCTAGTCTTGATGCCTTAACTATTACAAGAAGAGAAAGTAAAGTGGGATCCAAGCTTTTAATTACATCTTGCTATAGTATGTTGGTTTTGAGGACATCGTGTTTGATGAAGCCGAGAAATTCGGCTGATCTAGTCAACTTATATATCTTTCATTTCCAACAAGCCAAAGACGTCATTGAACTGAGCTGAGATCAAGTCCAGCGCATGAATTAGCCGTTATTGTGGCATACGAGAAGGCAATATGGCGGTTTCCGAATAGCTGCAAATGAGAATTGAAGTTGAAGTATAGTAAGTACTAACGGCGCTCTTGGCTGACGATCCATGACTGAATCGGGTAATATCATGCGCCGGCACCCATAGGGTCGATGCGAGTAAGCCACAGCGCCAAGATTATAGATGCATGTTGATCGATCCCAGATCTAGAATAAGGATGCGCCGGACGTCATGTCATGTGTGCTGAGCAAAGTTTTAAATTGGCCTAGCCAAAGAGCGCGTTAAAGTGACTATTTCATTATTGCGCTATAATCAATCCTTGGCCATTACCGGTCGGTGTCTCCAAATATTCAACCATCTTCTCCCTGGCGCGCTCGACCTGATCCTGTACATCCAGATCCCAAAGCCACTTCAACCGTTGATTAAGCGTTTCCTTCAGCTTCACCGGATCATCACGAACCCCATCAAAACACAAACAAAAGATATCCGCATTCTCCTTGCTGCTAGTAACAACCCTCTGGCTCCGTGGCCGACGAATATCATCATATGCCTTGAAAACCGCAACAGCATCATCGACAGAGCCGACACGGGAATCACCCAGTAATTCCGCGAGAACATGTGCATCCTCAATAGCCTGACCTGCGCCAGCACCCTGATGCGGCGTAGATGCATGTGCTGCATCGCCGAGAATCGCTACCTTGGAGCGCGCATAGGTTGCAATATGTGGGTGCTCGAAGATAGCCCATTGAGATGGGTCGGGCATGCGCTATAAGAAACAAGGAAAGCAATTCAGCATCAAAAACACACCAATCTCAATCGTAAGAGAAAAAAAAAAACAGAAACATACCTCAACAAGAGCCTTCACATACCGCCCCATGTCCCTCGTATCCCGCTCCATACCCTCCCTGCTCGCCGGCCTAACCCAAGACTCATATTCCCAGTCCTCATCACTCAACAAGTAAATCCCAACATTAACCAACTTGGCGCGCATAATGGGATAAGAAATCCCATAAGCGCCCCGTCCCACATAAATCGTCGCAACGCGAGCCCTCTTCTCCCCAACCGCCTCGATCATATCCCCCATCTCCAAAACAGCCCGATACCCATACATCCCACTATAAACGGGTTTCGTGGTTAAGGATTCAACAGGAAACATAGACTCCTTAACCATAGAGCGAATCCCATCACAACCAACAACAACATCGGCATTAACAACCTCCCCATCCTCAAATCCCAACACAACCCCGTTATCCCTATCAACGAGTGTACTTAACCTCTTCCCGAAATGCACGATCTCCGCTGGGATCAGCTCAACAAGCGCATTTAAGAAATCCGCTCTCCGCAACGCCGTCTGGCCGGATGGTAATGCTTTTAGGTTCATTAAAACATCACCCTCTTCTTTTCCCGTTGCCCAGACGAGCTCGAACCATGTTTGGAGGTATTCTTCGTAGCCAGGGCTGTCTGCGTGTGTTGTTATGAGGGAGTTGTAGATTTGTTGGATGGAGGGGTGGATCAGGGGCATTGCGCGATACGCTGCTGGGCCGAGGGAGATCCCTAGGCCTATTTCTTTGAAGGAGGGCGCTGCTTCGTAGATTTGGACTGGGATTTTGCGAAGGTGTAGGCCGGCTGCTAGAGTTAGGCCGCCTATTCCGCCGCCGATTATTGTTATTGTTGGTTTGGTGTTCATTTTTGAGGGTTGGCTTGGGTTGGCTTGGGTTGGCTAAGGATCAGGATGAGGATGGGGTTCGGATTGGTGGTTGGAATTGGAAGTTAAATAGTTTAGATATCTTTGGATTTTGTTCTATTTGTCATGCACTAGCATGTACTTGCATGAGATTGTATAAATGTATAAGGCTGAGAGTCATGTACCATACAGCCACATGGGCGTATGTGGTGGTATGGAACCCCGGTGATTAGTACGATAATGACTGTATGTCCAACGTCGGGGAGTCAGATAGAGGGGTATAACCTTTTCGAACGCGGGTGTCTTTCGGAATGGAAGATGGCGGATTGGACGGGGGCCAGGGAAGTGGGCTATCGGGCATTCCACGGTGGTATTTGATCTACATTATTCGCGGGTAGTTTTCCGGGAAATGCACAGCATGGATGAGGGGATCTACATCGTAGGGTATCCATCGATATGGACGCTGTCTACAGGGATTGTCTTGAATAGAGAAGTATATATTGACATTAAACTTGAAAGGGTACAAGGTAGCGCCAATCGTCACGAATCATGCGTTTGCGTGTGCAACTCTAAGATGTTGTGTCTCTCCAATTCCATGAGACGAGAGAGAGCGGACATGTACTCGACATATAGCTCAGCGCGGTGACGTTGGTCAAAGTCGCGATCCTGTCGCGGGGATTCCCCTGGGGGTCCGAAATGGCGCATTGACATGTGCAAAAGGACTGACAAGCCTGAAGTACATCGTACCCATCTAGGCAGTCTAGAATGTATAGAAGATAAGAAATTAAACTCGCTAGAAAGAAAACAATAAAAAAGTTGCATGTTCTGCAACATGACAAAATCAAATCATAGGAGCGGTCACAACCCGCTGACGCTCCCACTTTGAAGGACCGAACGGATCATCACGGGAATAGATATCCGATCGATCCCAGTCGGAGTCAGTATCCTCAATACCAGTGCGCTTATCATCCGGCCTCACCACTGGAGAGGTATCGGAGTCATCTAACGCGCGACGGAAGCGCTGGAACTGCCGGGACTCCGTGGGATGCACGGGTTGCATCATGCCAATTCCCACGCCCGACTGCATGGACTCGAGTGCTGCGCGCTGCAGATCGCGAATGTCATCGCGCAGACCGCCGACTTGTGTCTCGAGGTTTCTGCGGGCTGTTTGTTCGCGACGCAGGAGCGTGACTAGCGTGCTGTATTGCTCGATTGAGACGCCGTGGTAGTCGGACAGGGATGAGGCTGATGGGGCGGGGCGGAGGGTGCGCGGGGTCATTGTATCTGCGCGGATTGTGCTTGTGCTGGAGGGGCGGGTGGGTATGTTTGGGAGGGGGCTGGGGAAATCGTCGCGGTCGCAGGATATGAATGCGGTGGGTTTTTTGCGCATGTGAGGGGGGAAGGAGTCTGCGGAAGGGGGGTGTCGCGGGCGCGACGGTTTTTCAGTGGGGTTTTCGGGACAGTTGGTTTGCATTCGCGCAATGGCGAATTCCAAATCGATTAGTTTCACTTCGAGCGTGGTCAACCGCTGTTCCAGGGTGGCACTGTCATCTTGCTGCATTGAGTTGATTAGACTTGCGACGTTCGACGGGAGGCTCGGTTGTTCTGTATGCCGTTCAACTTCCATCAAAGACGGTGTAGCGGACATTCGGGTCACACTCGTTACTGTTGTTCCCGATGAGGGCCTCCCCGACTGCCCACTATTAGAGCTTTCATCCAATGGCGGGGAATGTGACCCAAGAACCGAGGCCGGCAGAGGGGCGGATGAAGTGCGTTGTGGCCAAGAGGTCATGATCTCTGGCATGTTATCTGTCATTTCGCGCAATGCATCTGTGCTCCTTGATAGGCGGTGTGAGAGCAAGCTGTGTCTTCGCTCTGGGATATGGTTCCTATCCTCTTGCGGATCGGATATTGCTATTGACGCCACGGCAAACCGAGATTCATCATCTGAAAAAACCACGCTGGGGAGAGTTGCGCGTCTTCGGCGGGGCTGCATGCTACCCGGCATTGAATCACGCAGGGTTGCAGAGGACAGAGGAGACAGTGGAGACAGAAGCGGAGACATATGTGTTTCCGCGAGCTGGAGGTTGTGCGCCGAGAGTGGACTACCCCGGTGTGAATTCAGATTCAGAGGAGGCGGAATCGCCAACAATGATCTTCCTTTCGCCGCTCCTGGTTTCCGCATCGGTGGCATCGCAAATGTAGATTCATATGGGTTCTCTTCCAGTTCATCGGCCTGACTTTGCCTTTTCCGGTTGAAGATCTTGCGCATGACGGTTTTCAAGGTGCTCCCCGTTCGGCGATGGGCAATAGCTTGCTGGGAGTGGGAGTGGAATTCCATTGACGGCAGCGCCGTATCATCGTTGTCTCCCATGTAAGATGTCGAGTTCGAGCCGGAGCGCTCTCCTCGGGGAGAAGATCGTTGTGGAATACTCCGAATAGACTCGCTGCCGGCGCTCGTTATGGATCGCGTAGGGTGTCTCGGCATGGCGACGGGGTATGGAGGATCGCAATCGACAAATAGAGGGCATAGAAGGTATGGATAAGAAATCGACTCTGATCATTACAAGCAATATGGGTATATGGCGCAAAAGAAAAGAAAAGGAAAAGGATTTCAAGCGAGTGTCGGGAAATAAATATCGAAGGGTATCAGGGTATCAACGAATTTGAATAAAGGCTGAATTTAGTCGACTGAGACTATGGAAAGCTATCAAACGCATGTTAGCTGAAGAACCAATGTGGTACAAACAGAACATACAGAGTCGGATATGATCAGGAACATAATGATCACAGGTCTCCCCGTTTGCTAGTCTCATAAAAAACAAAGCGAAAGTAAAAAAAATGGAACAAAGGCTGGAGGAAGGGGAGAAACAAAGGGGAGAAGTTAGAGATTAGGGAGAGACAGAGAGAGGAGAGAGAAAGAGAGAGCTATTATCCCCACACCGGGGAGTTGTTCGCGCCACAGCCGACTTTGTTGCCAAGAATCAAAGAGGTAAAGTGGAATTAGGGGGGATATTAAAAGATTCCAAGGTTGGTAAGATAATATCTTGTCTGTATATTGTATCTTGTCTGTGTACTGTCTGTGTACTATAGTTTCTACTTCCCTTTTGGAGAAACAAAGTGAAATGTTCTGAAACACCACATGGAGACATGGAGATGCTATTATCCGCACAGACTTCCCAAGTGACACGACACAGTTTCAACAGTTTCAACTTCAATCAGCCCATTAGTCCACGTATCGCTAGTAGTCCACCGGTAGCCCACGTAGGTGTTTTGTTTTATCGTGTTCGAACCCCTCTGTCAGCCGTGGCCATGTCTCCGTCATGGATTGGCGGGAGGAGGAAGAATCAACCGCCCTATTCTGTTTTGGGAAATACATCTCCGACGCCTCATTGCAGAAATGATCATCTAACTGGGCGTTTCAAAACACCTTATCTTCCTATCCCGGATAGTTTTCGAATGGTTTTCAAATGGTTTTCGGGGGGGGAAAAAGTATTTGAGTTGTTCAAGTTGAGTATACCAAGTACCCCCTGCTCATCATCCCTTACTTAGGCCGTGCACCCGGGACTAAATTTAACCTTGGAAGATATCCCGTCTATGCCGTTTCTACAAAGATCGACATTGTTCTGGAACTCAATGGGGCTTCTCGATCTGCACCGAAAAGTTCCGATGACTATAGTAAATCTCCAGCGTCGGGGTATCGTAGGTCGGCATGTTCTTCAAGGAAGTCCATCCAGTGTTTCAGGAAATTACTTCCGCTGTAAAAACAAAAAGAAAAAAAGAATGTCGATCAGCATTAAACCCTCGAACTCCATGGCTCATCCCGCACTTACTGGCTGATCGTCTCTGAATCTCCGCAAATACACAGATGTCGCTTGGGCCGCGTCATGGCCACTACGTGCAGCATGGTTAGCGATATATTGAATTCCCTGCAGGAACGCCTAGCAAAAAAAGAAAGGGGGAAAAATCATACCATTTAACCGGCGCTTCTCGCCTAGGAAACCCACTTCGTGTTCCGCATTGCTGCGCACTAGGCTCACCACAACGGCTTCTTTCTCGCGGCCCTGGAATCCATCCACACTGCCAAGTTCAATGCCGGGGTATTTTTCTCGTAGCATCCGCGACAATAGAGCCAATTGCCCGTTGTAGGGGGTGATCACGGCAATGCTCTCGGGTCTGACACCTGCATCAATCAGATTGTCCACGTGTCTAGCCACCACCATAGCTTCCATCTCGTTGCTTTTGCTGTCTCCAAGCAACGCCCCTTTTTTGCTTATTTCATCTTCTGCCTTTTCGGGAAAATCTCCACCTTGGGTGTCCCAGAATACCAGCGGCTCTTGCGTATCGTCTGTGCCCTCTACTTCGTATGGTAAATCGATTAGTAGACGGGCTTTGACTGCGTCGCTGGCTATCAACTTTCCGTCGTAGAGTTCATCGGAGGGGAATCGCATGATCTTCTCGTGCATGCGATATTGAGTGGTCAACATTCGTTTGATCCCTGGTCCGTGCAGGGCTAATAAACGATCAAATAATGTGCGTTCAAGAGAGACACCCTTCAACGTCTCGATGTCGGTGTTGGTGTCGGTCTTTTCATCGGTGCCTTTAGAAGCTTTATCCTTCTGCCCCGTAGATTTGACGGTCGGTGGTAATTGCAAATGGTCACCGGCAAGGACCACCTTATCTGCACCCAAAAGAGAAATCCAACATTGTGCTTCAAGAGCTTGACTCGCCTCGTCGATAATCACAACGTCGAACTTTTGGTTCTTGAGTTGATGACCTCCAGCACCGTGAAGAGTAGCCAACACCACGCTACTCTCGCGCACCAAGTTGTCGACGCATTTAGACTCGCGCTGTCGGAACTCCTTCCGAAGCAACTTCAAATCATCATAGATACCTCGTCGTTCGCGACCAGACCGGGTCTTACGAATACTAGCCTGTTTCTCGTCAATCTCTTTGCGAATATCCTTAACAATGCCCCCAGCATCAGAGGTCTGCGTAAGGACTTCAAGAGAATGTTCAAGGACAGAAGGAAGCAGGCGAGCCGGATGTCCAATGCGCACAACAGGAACCTTCTTAGGAGCCAGACGTTCCACAATATTATCAACAGAAACGTTCGACGGTCCGCAGACAAGCACACGCTTTTTCCGTTGGACAAATTGCAAGATCAATTCAATAAGCGTATGTGTCTTTCCCGTCCCAGGTGGACCATGAATCAAAGCAATATCGCGCGAAGCTAGCGCAAACCGAATAGCATCCTTCTGCGAATCGTTAAGCGTAGGATCGGTAAATTCCACAGGTCCACACGCCTCAGTATCCAGCTGGAGCGGCGTCGTATGCCCAAACGCAACACGCATGAAATGCGAGTATTCAGTCTCCGGCATCTTGACCATCTTCTCCATAGTTTGCCTCATCCTAGCTCGAAGTCAGCAACCAACCCAGCAATCCCAAATCCAAATAATCCATCCAACATACCTCCTATACGTAACATCATTAGCAAGCTTAATAGCCCACAACTTCTTCCCCCAAAGCTCCTCAACAGCCTCATCGTCCTCCTTAGACATCCCCCCACCACCCTGCCGCCCAAACGCAATCCACACAGCGCGATCACCAGTACGCGTAACAACACCCTCAACCCCCTTCTCCGCATCTTTGTCTTTCTTCTTATCTTTATCTTTCCCACCAACCTTCTTCCCCGCCCCCGCAATATCACTAACTCTCACTACGTCGCCCACGCGAATCCCATGTGATCCAAGACGAGGCGTCCCATCCACAGACCGGGACTCTTCTGACGCGACTGCTGGGTCCGGGGCGAACTCGCCGACGACGCGACCGCCGAGACCGGTACGGCATTGGGAGAGGATGAGGCCTGTTAGGGCGTAGCCGGTTGCTTGGAGGGTTCGGCGGGTTGCAGGAGAGACGCTTGCGGCTGTGCTGGCGAGTTTTGAGGAGGAGACTTCGGCGGCGTGTTCTTCGTGGAGGAGGGTAAGTTGGGTCGTGGCGAAGAGGGGGATTGGGATTGGGGTTGGAGGGGGCATTTTGGGCGGCGTCGGATTTGGGGATATGGGGAGAGTAAGGGCGAGATTTTGGACAGAAAAGATGTGCCCCCGTAGATAGATTGGAGGTTGGATTTGGTTGGTGCCGATTGACGACTTGCACGGGTTGTTGGAGCTTGCTTGGTTCGGGGAGGGACCGGGCCGGGGATAAAGAAGCTTCAGTCGCTTATTTCCGAGACTGAGAGGATTTTATTGGCCGTGGATTTTGAGGCTGCAATGATGTGTACAGCCACATACAGTAGTAATAGGTTATATAATTCAACATTGTACTTAACGTATTCGGTAAGCGAGCGGCGCACGCAAGCGAGTGGCGCACCTATTCTAACCTACCTATTTTAAATGTATTTATCTCAACCATAACGCCATTAAATTAAATACACTAAAATCATCTATCTAGCTGGGCATCTATTAAATACATGACCTGTTTCTCTGCACCCACTATACCTTTGTGGAGCCCGTGGACGTCGTTTCAAAGCCGGCGAAGGGCTTCTTCGTAGAGAGGGGGGGGTGCTTAATCTGCTTCCACTAGCTCAGTAATCAATTAAGAAGCTTCTTGAACTAAGAGGCCTTCTTCGGCATATATCTGCTTCTGGGATTTGCCTCGCTTTTGCTTTTGCTTCTCGTTAGCGGCGCGTAATTCGCTTACTTCTTTCTCAAGAAGTACGGCGGATTGTATAGTGATCTGGTATGCCTTTAAGACCTGGTTTATAGCGGAATTAAGAGGACTTAGAGGGCTCCTTAATCTTATACGAAGTAATGCTTTAATTGATAAAGCTTACTTTTGTAATTGGATGTAATTCGAGGGGGTTTTTAGGTCCCAATCACTACCCCGGCTCAGAGGGGGGGTCGGGGTTTGTAGCTATATATTAAGCTTTAAAAGCACTCGGTCGGGTCCAAATAGTACTAAACCAGCAGCTAAGAAGCTATTTTTAATTGTCTCTAATTTAAAAGCTTTAATTCGTACGAAGGGGTATACCTTAAGGAAGTTAAGTTTATTAATATAATTAATCCCGGTACGCATTTTTATCTTAACTAGACCTGGCAGTGACCCTCCATTTGGACCCGCCAAGACGCTAAGGAGGGTCCAAAGTCCGGATTCTGGACCCGCCAAGGAAATTATGCATGCATAACCTATCCTAATTAGGAAATAATATGCTTATAAACCATGATTTATATATATTTATGTCAAAATTTAGGTCTTGGCGGGTCGCTGGACCCTCGGAGGGTCCAAGGTCATGGACCACCCGGAGGGTCACTGCCAGGTCTAATCTTAACTATCCAACCGTACGCACGTTTTAATACCGTAAAATAACTAATATTAAGAGGTTATAAAAGATAAGATAAATACGCTAATATATAAATTAGTATCACCTTATTTTACTCACAAATTTTATTAAATTTAGGTATTAAATGACTTCTATAACTATTAAATATTAAAAGCCGATACCCCCCTTTTATATATAAAGAAGTACTAAGAATAAAGAGCTTCTTAAGCTAATAAAGGCTAATTTTATTAGAGGTCTAGCCGTTAGGACTAACTTCAAAACGCTAATCCTCCGGGAGGCTGTTAAACCATAATTTAATAAAGACTTTACCTTTAAAAATCATATACAGAGGAAGGGCCTAGCTAGAAGCATTTATACACTTAATAATAGTTACCTACTCTCGATTTCTAGGTTATAAAAGTACTCGCCGACTATAGTATTCACTCCTTATTATAACCTTCGCAGTTACTATTAACCCTATCGCGAAACTAGTCTTATTAAAGTTATAGATATTATTAGGGTTAATTCTAAATTAAATAATTATTTTTTAAACTAGATTAAACTACTCTATAATAATTTTAGGGTCTTTGTATTTTATACGCTTATAATTATATTATTTTAAGAATTAGGAAGAAAGGAGAGGATACTATTTTATAAAGTTATAAACCTATTTTTCGCTAACTAAAAGAACTAGGGTAGTTCTACACTTTTAAAGAAGAAGATCTACTATTTCTTATATTATAGAGGGCTAGGGGGCTACTCTATATAGATCTATAGAGAGAATCTATTTTTTAAGAGATTTCTCTTTAATTTTAGTTAATTTAGATAAATTTATATAAGAATTTATATAATATTATATACTACTTAGGCGGTAGTAGAGGGTAGTTTTAGGTATAGTAAAATAGTATACTACTTTATAAATTAAAGAGATTTCTTAATTCTTAAAAGCCTAGATAACTAATAAGATCCTACCCTCTCTCTCTATTAAATTTTAAAAGGATTAAGAGCGAATTAGTGGTATAATAGGTAGTTAAAGAAGAAGGGATTAAATTAATTAATATATTTTTAATAGGGTATACTACTTACTTATATATACTACTTACTTACTAAATATATTAGTTAGTTAGTTATAGGTATAATATATTTTATATATAAGTAGTATATATAAGTAAGTAGCGTACTTAACCTAAAATATATTAATTAATTTAATCTATTTTTCTTTAACTACTTACTATACTACTAATTCGCTCTTAAAGCTCTAGAAATTTAATAGAGTAAGAGGGTAGGATCTTATTAGCTATTTAGGCTTTTAAGAAGTAAGAAATCTCTTTAGTTTATAAGGTAGTATATTATTTTAAAATATTAGAAACCTCTTTATACCGCTACCTAAGTAGTATTTAAAACTATATAATTTCTTATACTAATTTATATAAACTTACTAAGACTAAAAAAGAATCTCTTTAAAAATAGATACTCTTTATAAATCTATATAGAGCAGCCCCTTAGCCCTTTATAATATAAGAAATAGTAGATCTTCTTCTTTAAAAGTATAGAATTACCCTAGTTTTTTTAGTTAGTAAAAACTAGGTTATAAACTTTATTAAAAGGTATCCTCTTCTCTCCTCTTAATTCTTAAAATAGTATAACTATAAGCGTACAAAATATAAAGACCCTAAAATTATTAGGGAGTGGTTTAATCTAGTTTAAAAAACGATTATTTAATTTAGAATTAACCCTAATAACGTTTATAACTTTAATAAGACTGGTTTTATAATAGGGTTAATAGTAACTATAAAGGTTATAATAAGGAGTAAATATTATAGCCGGCGAGTACTTTTATAACCTAGAAATCGAGAGTAGGTAACTATTATTAAGTATATAAATACTTCTAGCTAGGCCCTTTCTCTGTATATAATTTTTAAAGGCAAAGTCTTTATTAAATTATAGTTTAACAGCCTCCCGGAGGATTAGCGTTTTGAAGTTAGTCCTAACGGCTAGACCTCTAATAAAATTAGCCTTTATTAGCTTAAGAAGCTCTTTATTCTTAGTACTTCTTTATATATAAAGGGGGAGTACTAGCTTTTAATACTTAATAGCTATAAAAGTTATTTAATACCTAAATTTAATAAAATTTGTAAGTAAAATAAGGTAATATTAATCTATATATTAGTATATTTATCTTATCTTTTATAACCTTTTAATATAGGTTATTTTGCGGTATTAAAACGATTATATAGTTAGATAGTTAAGACTAAGATATAGGTCGGGATTAACTATATTAATAAACTTGACTTCCTTAAAGTATACCCCTCTGTATAAATTAAAGCTTTTAAATCGGAGATAATTAAAAATAGCTTCTTAGCTACTAGTTTAGTACTATTTAGACCTAACTGAGTGATTTTAAAGCTTAATATCCGGCTTCGAACCCTAACCCCCCCTACTAGCCGGGGTAGTAAATTAAGCCGGAATTTCACCCTAAAAACCCCTATTACAGAGAAAGAACTACATCAATAGGCTTTATTAATTAAAGCTTTACTTCGTACTAGATCTCGAAGCCTGCCTAGCCTATTAGATTGTACATTAAACCAGCTTATAAAAGGCTTCCGTCTTATAATGTAAGATGCTATCTTACTCGCTAAAGAAAACAAGGAATTATGGGCCGCTAACGAGAAGCAGAAGTAAAAGCGTACTAGATCCCGGAGGCAGCTACCTGCTGAAGAAGGCCTCTCAGTTTAAGAAGCATCTGCATTAATTATGCAGCAACAGGAAGGAAGTAAAGCACCTCCCCCCGGCCCTAGCATACCTAGAGAATCGACTATTCAGCCACGTATACGGCCTCCCCGGGGGTGTGGTATATGCAGATTGCTAGGGCATAGAAGAGAAACATATCCAGATAGACCACTTAGTTAGTTGAATTAATTTAATGGCGTTATGGTTGAGATAAATGTATTTAAATTTAATGGGTTGGGTTGGGTGCGCCACTCGCTTGTGTGCGCCGCTCGCATGTGAAATACGTTAGGTATAGTTAACTAAGCTTACTATACAATTTGTATAGGGCCGACAATCACAGCGGTCTATATTTTCCGAGGTATTAAATACTCGGGTTCCCAGTCATATATTATAATATAGCTTTCGACATCATCCATATGTACTACCTAGTTAAGCAAATTTTCAGGAGTGCTAAACACTAGAATGATAGATTACCATAAGAGGTTCAGAACAGTTGCCTAGTATTATTTACTGACCATTTTCACTTTCATACAATGGTCTGATCACTCATGGAAATAAATGAATTGCAGGCTTTTCCTTCTCCACTAATTTTAATCCTTCAAATACACTATAATCAGTCTCTCAGTATCATAAGACCTGCACTATACCCTGTATATATTTTGACAGTTCTGAGACGAGATAAATCAAAGCTTCTCTATCTCCCGATATAAATAGCGTAAAATGATTCACCGACAAACAGCCAGCCACCCAGATCTCAACATAGTCTGTTTTCATCATCGCCATGAACAACAACAACGCCTCGGTCGTAATCGAGCTCAGTGCTCCGGCGATTGGAGCCACGCGCGAAGGCCCTCGGGATCACGACAGTGGAATTTGATACCGGCCGACCACGGAATGGCCTGCGCCTCGGTGGGGGTCGCAGTATCGGTGACGGCGTTCATTTCTAGTGAGCACTCGCGCTCAGCACGAAACGGGGGGAAGACGAGCTTCTTCTCTGCTTCGCGGAGGGGTTGGCGCTCCCAGGTGAAGAAGTGGAGGAGGAGGACGAGTGTCGAGTAGAGACCACGGTTGGCCACTATATAACGTGATGGGTTAATTTGTTGGCTTGAACTACATAACACACTGTATCGAATCCAAAAAAAGTGGAGTTGAAGGTGGGGGAGGAACATGACTTACTGTCGATTCCAGGACAGACACGGCGACCAGCACCATATGTCAGGTGTGGAACACCGAGCTTATCGCCTCCCTCGGTGAACAGGTCGGTACGGCCCTTGCGGCCGTTTACCCACCGCTCGGGAAGGTATTCCTCTGGCCGGTCGAAGGTTGCGGGGTCGCGGTTACAGGCAAATAGATTCATGATGACGAGCTGGATAAAAGACTCAAATGTTAGGGTTTGTCGAGAGCACTTGCAACTCACAGCCTGACAGGCGACATACCGTATCCTTGGGGATTCTATGATCCTGATAACTGGCACCATCGAGAGTCTGGCGGGGGAAACCTAGCCGAACGGGCGTGAAGATACGAGAGCCCTCCTATATTGTCTGAGTTAGAACTTATTAAGGGTAGAGGGGGTGGAGATACTCACAGTGTGCAGGGCCTTGACATATTCGACACGGTCGAATTCGTGCGGCTTGGGAGGTTCGCCGCCATATACCTCACGAATGGCCTCGTAGCCATTCTCCTGGAAGTCGGGCCGGTTGGCGAGATAGCCGATGATCCAAGTGAGAGAGTAGCCAAGGTTGACGCCAGCAGCGACTATTGATGAGTAGTCAGTAAGTAGTACCAGTTAGCATGATGAGAGGGATGGGGGGG